>NC_073255.2:37987424-38290454 GCF_029289425.2 Pan paniscus | reverse complement strand
TTGAAGCTGGAGTGACAGCCCTCTCCATAAAATGGGATCAGAGTTTGGCTTTGTCTTGATTTTCTATTTTTTCAGAAACTTAGTAATTTCCTTCACTGTCACAGTTTTATAATTTACAAAGCTGATTTCATGTACAATTTATAGCCTATCACACCTCTGATATTGATAATTATTTTCCCTGTGATTAAGAGGCTATGATAGTGGGCTATCAAGTTGAGACAGTCTTTTTATGTTAAAAGAGACAAGAAGGGCATGTGGAAAGAGAGCTATGAGCCTCAACCTTACATTTCTCAGTTTGGGCATAAGGTGTTCCCTGATGGCTGAGAACAACACAGTTCAGAAAGGGCAGTCACCCAGACACATCCCCTGACCATTCTCATCAGAATTACTGGGATGAGAGGCCCCAAAATGTGAGCATAGGGTACAAGGGAGAAAGAAATGGCCCAGATCTCTTCCTCCAGCAGCAAAGCCTGCCTAAAGCTTGCTTGATATCATGCAAAGAACACAGGCCTTTGACTCAATAGTTTGAATTGTGCTGTTTACCTCAGGCAAATCATTTTACTTTTCCAGACAATCCTCCTGTTTCTCTAATGTGAAAAGTAGCAAAGTAATATTAACTTGCCTCACAGAGTTAGTTTTTTAGGGGCCAATTTAAGTGACCTATGTGATGAATTTTAGTAAACTGTTAGATACTATATAAAGTTAGCTATCATTACACTAGAAGCATAAGGAATTTAACATCTCTAAATAATCTTAATTAATATTCTCCAAACTGAGGCCTACTGTTCAGCTAATTTACATGGAAAGAGTATAAAAACCAGTAGCTTATCTGGAAAAACCCCATAGCATCTGGAACAAATTACAGTTTAAGAAATGGAGAAACCAATGAATTACAATGAATCCTAAGCTTACATCTTTAAACAAAGAATGCTATTTAAGAGTAAAGATTGGCCAGATTATACAGGGTAGAGGGGACATTTAGTAGACACAAGGTGAGGATCAAAGGACTTCCAATATCACAAAACTTTATAGAAAGAATTTTTGCTTTCCTTCATACTGGCATTGAATTTAAATTTATAAAATAAAACATCATTAGTTCAGCACATACAAATTACGAAGATACCCTATGGGGTAAGACACTACCCAACAAATCACAAATTCAACTTGTGCTTATGAAAGACATTACTGGCTAGAACAATGAATTATGTTTCATTTGCTGTGTATCAGCACTGGTCTGAAGCAGCTGTAGAGAATTAGAAAAAAGGACTTCCCCTGAGAATTCCCCTTTTCACCTGAATGGCTACCAGGGTCACCTCTAAACAGCAACTGGCTTGCTGCCTACAGAGAGAAGTTACTGGAAAGAATCCTGGGATTCTTTAGCATCTATCCAAACAACAACACTAACAAGAAGAAGAAGCTGACTTCCAGTTTGGGTCAGGAAAGAATAGGAGTTTGACTTTGTCCCCCAAATCTCTCATTGCTGAAATAAACCTATACCTTAAAATCTACATACCCAAAAGTTAGCAAGGATCTCTGAATATGTAAAAATATGAAATGATACAATTTTGAAGGGGTTTATTCACTTTAAAGAGTAATTCTTAACAGGATCCATTTAGGTTTAGCAACTACTTAAGTGCACTGAAAATACAATTTGATTTAAACAAATTTAATTTCTTTACAGCTTTTTCTCAGAAGCACAACTGTGATACAACTGAACAGGAGATTGTCTGACTGCTGGCTTCTCACTTCCAGTACTTCCTCTCCGAGGAGATTTCCCTGGGGCTGTTCCTGACCCACACATCCATCAGGAGGCCATTGACAGCCCACTTGAATGTTATGAATTTGAGAAGCTGTCACAGCACCTATTTATTCCAAGAGGGTTCAGTATTGCAAGCTGAAAAATGAATTTAGCCTGGATTGTTTAGACTGAGGGAAAAAAAAAACTGTGCCTTAGACTCAACTCTGGCAGAGGGTCTTGAACAATAAGGCTAAATTGTGCCCCTGAATTTTGGGGAAGATGGAGGCTGCTTCGGTTTTTCTACTTTCCCCCTACTCCCACACAGCCAACAAGAACACACGAAAGATTAATTTCCAAAGTTAGGAAATCAGGCTTCAACCCACCATTGTGTAGTCATAAGAATTACACCTAACTACTCATGAGTCATCAGGCACTGGATTCAATCAGTGAATGAATTCATCTTTTTTCCTCTTTAATTGAGGTGACCAGCTATCTCCATTCCAGCAAAGAACTGGCAAAAATGAACAATTTAGTTAAAGTGATCCAATAGCCTTCTTAAGGTTCACACCTAATCAATTATTTAATTTTGGATTTGAGTGTCAACTAATTTGACCATATCTTGTCATAATTTGGCCTACTATTGTCAAGGCTGTTATTCATTATATCACCCAATGTCTACCTTATAAAGACTCAGAAGAAAAATTTCTCTCAAACCTCATTATTAGGAAAATGTCTTTTTTTAAAACAACTTTTGGCCAGGTGCAGTGGCTCAGGCCTGTAATCCCAGCACTTTGGGAAGCCGAGGCAGGTGGATCACGAGGTCAGGAGATCGAGACCATCCTGGCCAACACAGTGAAACCCCATCTCTACTAAAAATACAAAAAATTTGCCAGGCGTGGTGGCGGGCGCCTGTAGTCCCAGCTACTCGGGAGGCTGAGGCAGGAGAATGGCATGAACCCGGGAGGCAGAGCTTGCAATGAGCCGAGATCACGCCACTGCACTCCAGCCTGGGCGACAGAGCGAGACTCCGTCTCAAAAAAAAAAAACAAAAAACTTTTATGTTAAGTTCCAGGGTACATGCATGGGATGTGCAGATTTGTTACATAGGTAAATAAATGTGTGCCATGGTGGTTTGTTGCACAGATAAACCCATCACCAAGGTATTAAGCCCAGCACCCATTAGTTGTTCTTCCTGATGCTCTCCCTCCGCTATCCCCACGACAGGTCCCAGTGTGTGTTGCCCCCCAACAATGTGTCCATGTGTTCTCATCGTTCAGCTCCCACTTATAAGTGAGAACATGAGGTGTTTGGTTTTCTGTTCTTGCATTAGTTTGCTGAGGATAACGGCTTCTAGCCCCATCCATGTCCCTGCAAAGGACATGATCTCATTCCTTTTTATGGCTGCATAGTATTCTATGGTGTATATATACAACATTTTCTTTATCCACGCTATCATTGACAGGCATTTGCGTTGATTCCATGTCTTTGCTGTTGTGAATAGTGCTGCAATGAATATATGTATGCTTGTATCTTTATAACAGAAGGAGTTATATTCCTGGGTATATACCCAGTAATGGGATTGCTCGGTCAAATGGTATTTCTGCCTCTAGATCTTTGAGGAATTGCCACACTGTCTTCCACAATGGTTGAACTAATTTACACTCCTACCATCAGTGTAAAAGCATTCCTTTTTCCTTCTCCACAACCTCGCCAGCAACTGTTGTTTATTGACTTTTTAATAATCACCACTCTGACTGGCATGAGATGGTATCTCATTGTGGTTTTGACTTGCATTTCTCTAATGACCAGTGATGTCGAGCTTTTTTCATGTTTGTTGGCTGCAGTCAAAATGCTGTTGAAAAATCAACCAACAAAAAACAAAAAAGCAAACACAAAAACAAACCACAACAACAAGAAAAATAAGTATGTGTTCTGTTTCTTTAAAACATTAAGAATCTTTTAAATGGCTATGATTCCAACTTTGTATTGATTAGAGAGAATTCATATTCTACATCTGGCAACATAGAAATATATACATATGTTGTATACATAATATAAAATATGTATTTTTTCATCCAGACTGCTTGAGGCTTTTGAGAAATCTACTTTGATGTAAACTTTTTTGTAGATTTTCCTGATTACTCATGAGCTGACTCTATTGATTAACATGTATAACTTCTGCTGAATTTGATTTAAGTGGCTTATGCCAGGAAGAGAAGAATAAAAATGATCTCAATTCAGATCAATCAATATTAACAAGTATTTAGGTCTCAGCTCAATAAGTCACATTTCAGAACTTTTTCTCCACATTGCCTTAATACTAATACCAAAGAATTATTTAGCATTTACTATATTCCCAATACTGTGTCTCAAAAAGAAAATTCTTTGAAAGCTTGAAGATAAAACTCAGTAAAGGTCTGTTGAGGTCAGCGCAGTGGCTCACATCTGTAAATCCCAACATTTTGGGAGTCAAAGGTAGGAGAATCACTTGAGGCAAGGAGTTTGAGACCAGCCTGGGTAACAAAGCAAGACCCTATCTCTACAGAAAATAAATAAATAAATAAAAATTAGCTGGGCATGGCGTGTAGATGTAGTCTCAACTACTCAGGAGGCTGAGGTGGGAGGATTGCTTGAGCCCAGGAATTCAAAGCTGCAGTGAGGCATGATCACACCACTGCACTGAAGCAGGCAACAGAGTGAGATTCTGGCTCAAAAAAAAAAAAAAATCTGTTGAGATCAAACTCGAATCTATTAAACCAAAGCAAATATAAAATATCACGTGATACTGAATTCAGTGGTAAACATCAAAATGTTTCCTAGAAATGACCTTGATGGGATTAAAAAATGAAGGCTGAAGTTGTTAGAAAAGACTAATTGGAGGTTGAAGAACCTAAATTAGATCTGTTGAAGGAAAAAGGTGATTCTAGGCAAGGTATATATGCCAGTGAAGGCACTAAGGTAAAATAGACACCATTATCATTGAACAGAGCCACGTGAAAAAAGCAAAAGTTACAGCATAGAAAGTTCTGGAAAATTTACTTATGAAAGGACTTAGTGACTAGAACAAAGATTTGAGTGTAATGAGTACAAAGTCCAAGAAGGGTTCCTTGTTTTTCCATCTTGGGCCAGGTCAATATAGAGGGTCACTATTCTCTTTACAGAGTACAAGGATTTTCTGCTCAAGGTCTAGGACCAAATTATAGCAAGACAGGATACACTTATGAAACATTTCAGTCTGTTTTAAAGCTATTCCCCCCGCCCCCCAAAGAAAAGGTGTTTATTCTTCATTTAGAATTCATGAGTTATTCAAGCTATGAGATTAAAATGTAAAATTGCCCCTTTTAAAAATTTCTAACCAGAATCTAGTTTACTAATCCACTCTTAAAATAGACATAACTAACATACTTATATTCATAGGACAGTTCCCATTTCCCATTCATAGTAAATGGAAAATGATTCCCATTCATAGTAAATGGAAAATGATTCCCATTCACAGGAATCAATCCCATTTCTATCCCAGAATAGCCCAGAAACAGAAATAGTAAGGTATGAATGGCCAGAACAACAGGAGGACCTTTCCTCTGAAAATCACTGAAGCACCAATCCTTTAAACCCATTTCTGCCAGTCTATAGAACCTGGAAAGTTACAGATTTAATACCATATAATTTCAACTGAACTGGAAATATGTGGTTTCTAACATAGTTTCAGCAGACAAATTTAAGGCTAACTCTTAAATTGAAAGAAATGCTTTCTAAAATTAGTAATTGGGGAGAGAAAATACCCGCATAATTAGAAGCTCTACAACTTACTAACCTAACATAATATTATTTCCAGGATATCCTTTTTTGTCTCAATTATACAATTGTATTTCCTATTTTGAGCCATCCTTCATGGCATCTCCCCCATGTTACCAGTTAAACCTAAAAAATAGGCCATGACAGACTTTGGAAACAAAGCCTTTTTTAAATTCAGATTAAAAAATAAGAGAAGAGTTACAACCAGAGAACCAATCACAGTGGGATACAGGAGCAGCAGTGATGGATGTGTTCCCCCATCCAAGGCAACATGGTAGTCAACCAGCAGGAAGGCCCTCCCTCTGCCACTCAGTGAGCACCTGAACATAACTGTCCTTTTCTCCATTTTCCTAATTCTTGCTTTATCAGTCTCTAAAATGAGAACAAACAGTATGTTCCCATTCTCCTAAAGAATATGTGAGAGTTGAGTAACTGTCTGACTTTTCATGAATGTTGAGTTCTGTGGTAGAAAAAAAAATCACACTTTAGTACCACCCTCTGATTACTCCAATCTTTACCCGATCAGAGACACCGTTAACTACTAGTCCAGTTGCTGCTATATGTGTTTACATAATAGTTCAAGATGTGGACATTAATAAGCCAATTTTCCCATGAAAAACGTCCCAAACTACAGGACGACATCCCTCCCAATTTGCTATTAATTATGCCAATTGGCTTGAAACCTTAAAATCAGACCTAAAAATTCTACTTTTATCCCCTTTATTAAGACCCCATGTCCTTTCAATTCTGCCCTTAAAATATCTCCCTATATTTATTTCTTCCTCTCCACTCCAAACAAGAGCATCCTCTACAAATCACCCCTAGGTTACAGAAACAGACTTCAGCTAAATTTCAAAAGGGCATAAAAGATCACTTAAAATTATTTACTACCTAGAGAGAGCCTTTACAGTATTAATATTTTGGGAAACACCTTTTCAGACAATTCTCTCTAAGACTACCTACACATATATGGACATGTATACAAATTTACATTGTATTTCATATTCATCGCATTGTATTACATAAGCATATTTATGTAAATTTGTACACTGCTTTGTTCATGCAACATTATATAATATCATATTACATAATTTAATTCTGAAATATCATTTTCTTTAGTTGTATTTCTTCACTGACCTTTTCCTACCCTTATTTTATAGAGAAATACATGTCAAAGTTATAGGTCTTACCTATGCTATGGAGTAATTTAATAACAATATTCAATGTCTTCCCAATCTTGCAAGTGTTTATCTTGTCCAATGTCAACCTATACTACTCTCCTATATTAGCCTCTTCATCAAAACAAACTTGGATCACTCATCACCTATCCATACTCTGAGTATTCCCACTACCATACATTAACTTGTATTTTTCCTTCTGCCAATAAGTCCTTCCTATCTCCTTGTGTGCCCTTCCTTCAAGGTTAAATACAAGTCCCACCTCTTCATTCATGTATCCCTTATTCATTCTGTCTTAGTCCATTTTCACACTACTATAAAAAACTCCCTGAGACTGGATAATTTATAAACAAAAGAGGCTTAATTGACTCACAGTTCCACATGGCTGGGGAGGCCTCAGGAAACTTACAATCACGGCAGAAGGTGAAGGGGAAGCAAGGCATTTCTTACATGGCAGTGGGGGGCTGGGGGTGGGGAACTGCCAAACACTTTTAAACCATCAGCTCTCCTGAGAACTCACTATCATGAGAACAGCATGAGAAACTGCCTCCATGATCCAATCACTTCCCACCAGGTCCCTCCCTCAACATGTGGGAAATACAATTCAAGATGAGATTTGGGTGGGGACACAAAGCCTAACCATATGACATTCATTCAACATATATTCGTATACATCTATGAATCAATGCTAAAGATTTAGAGTTGAACAATATACACACCAGCCCTGCCCCTAAGCAACTTACCAACTAATTGCCAAGAATGACACCTAAGAAAGTGATAACACAAAAATAAGATTAACATTAGGTCAAGATACATGACAGAAACCTATGTGGCACCCATCATGAGAACTTCCTTTGTGAAGCTTTGACAAGACATTCTTGCCCATAATGTCTACTCCCAGATCAGAATTCCTCTGCCATTTATTTACTACCTACGCTATTCATTTCAAAACTTACTCTATGCTTTCTTGCACTGTAATTAACTCTAGGGGACACGTCTTTCTCCCCCATTTAATGGTTATGTTCCTTACAAATAAAAACCCTCTTTATCCTTCTTCTGTATTGCTAGAAACTAGTATAGAGCCTCCCACAAAATAAATAATTTATTGTTGCTGCTGCTGCTGTTGTTAACACTGGGAAATAAGAATTTGACTATCACTAGTAATTTCAAGCTTCTGATAAGAATGTAGAAGAATGTTTTAATCATTACAACTGTTCTTCATATCTCTAAGTTGTTTCCACTTACCTAAAACCTTTATTGAGACTTTCCTCCTTACTGAGCATTGCTATATGAAAACAATGCTGTGATTCCTCCTGATCAGTTTAGCAGTATTAGGCAAAAAGTCAACAAGCTTGACACCCAATGTTCTGAAATCCTTTGAAAAAGACAGAAAATATTTGCAAACTATGCATCCAACAAAGGTCTAATATCCAGAATCTATAAGGAACTTAATCAACAAGCAAAAAACAAACAACCTCATTAAAAAGTGGGCAAAGAACATGAACAGACACTTCTCAGAAGCAGAAATACCTGCAGCCAACAAATATATAAAAAAACACTCAACATCACTGATACACAAATCAAAACCAAAATGAAGATACCATGTCACACCAGTCAGAATGGCTAGTATTTAAAAGTGTGGAGAAAAGGAATGCTTATATACTGGTAGTGAAAATGTAAATTAGTTCAGCCACTGTGGAGAGCAGTTTGGAGATTTCTCAAAGAACTGAGAGTTGAACTACCATTCAACCCAGCTATTCCATTACTGGGTATATACCCAAAGGAAAATATATCATTCTACAACACATTTACCCATATATTCACTGCAATGTTATTCACAATAGCAAAGACATGGAATCAATGCAGGTGCCCCTGAACAATGGATTGTATAAAGAAAATGTTGCACATATACACCATGGAATACTATGCAGCCATAAAAAAACAATAAAATAATGTCCTTGGCAGCAACATGGATGTAGCTAGAGACCATTATCCTAAGTGAATTAGCACAGGAACAGAAAACTAAATACCATATGTTCTTATTTATCAACAGGAGCTAAACACTGACACATGGACACAAAGATGGGAAAAATAGATACTGTGGACTACTAAAGGTGGGAGGGAAGGAGGCATGGGTTGAAAAACTACCTAGCGGGTACTATGCTCACTACCTGGGTGATGGGATCATTCATACCCCAAACCTCAGGGACACACAATTTACCCATGTAGAAAATCTGCACATGTACACCCTGAACCTAAAATTAAAGTTGGAAGAAAAAGAAAAAAAGAAATATTCAGCCTTGAAAAGACAGAACTGCTTGCTACATTCTATAGCCATACCTTGAATTGAGCCTAGCTTGCTTGCTAATTTTTATTTCAGGAATGACAGCTATCAGTAAATGAACAGTAAAGTAACATTATCAATCAAATATAAATTGTGTTCAAGGAAAACAAAAGCACCATATTTAAATTGCTAAAAAAAAAAAAAAACCCACTAACATCATCTTTACTTCTCCTGCCTATTTGGGAGAACAAACTATATTGACTGTTTTGCAGACATGTCAAGAGTATCTAAATGAAGGTTCACAAACAGTTAGAAAATAAAATATCTGGCTCTAATGAGTTATGTTCTGATTTATGTGAAATAAAAAGAAAAACAAACAAAAAACCTGGCACCACCTCTCAAGTAAAAAAAAAAAATTACAAATAAATTGCTAACAAATATTCCTGATTGTTTTGACTAGAGCAAAGCTCTTGATAAGAACACCTTTCATTCTGAAATAAAATTACACTTAATGTGCTTTTTTGTATTTATCTAGATGAATATTTGAAATTCCTACTTTTTTCAGTTAGTTTTAACTCTACTGCACCTTACATCAGCCACTAACAGAAGTATTCTATAAGAAATGTAAGAATTACCATGGCCATGCCAATTCCACAATCAGAAAACTAGAGTGGCTCCCAATTGCTTCCCAAATGAATAATAAAATTACATATATTGGCATGTTCCTAAAACCCCTAGCTTTTCCTTTAGCTTAGAGGTTTATAACCTGGGCCCAAGAATGGGCCCCAGGTGTTGGTAAACCCCTTGAAACTGAAACTAACATTTTGCATGTTTTTATGCATTTTTCTAGAGGAAAGAGCCTAACATTTTCAGAATCCCACTGGAGTCTTTGACCTCAAAAAAAGGTTCACAACTATAATTTTATTATTCCCCTTTCATCACCTCTTTCATATTTAATGGCCCACAACCATTATTATTTCACAGATCTGGAATTTCTAGCAGAGTCCAGAAAAACTACCTACTTCCTTGTAGCAAGAGACATACAATTTCCTTCCCTTTATATGTCCTAACCCTCTCAATAAGTCATATTTAACACTTTCTGGCTTTTCATTTCTCTCTGAAAACCTTTCACTTCTTCCAAAGAACCCAACAAACAATACCAAACAAAAGACGACACAACCCAAAAGTTTCAAATGATACTTCTTCCCCATTTCTAATGGCTATTCCACCTAATGGCACCACACAACTAGTGGTCAGCACACATATTTTAATGAATTAGTTAACCCCCTTCTAGAAGCTCACTGCGTCTATTCCATGATTAAATGCCTATGGTCAATAATATATCTATGGTGAACAACCTAATGCTATACTTACTTAATCGTGGTGCTTCAGGACACTGAAGAACAACTAGTAGGAAAGTTAAGTCAGAACTGAACTTCTAATTCTGAACTTCTAAAAGTTCTAGCTGAGCCAGTACTTGCCACTGGCTAATCAAATCCATGTGATTGGGAGAGCCTTCCTTATTCTCTTAAAATTGAAGTCCTTACATTCACACAAGCTTTAAAAAAAATAATAACCTCTATTATGAGATATTAAGGTATGCATCTCTGTGTTAATTTATGTATGCTTTGAAGTAGCCAGATGCACAGTAAACAAACTAGAAGGAAAAAAGAAGTGTTTGGGGGAGGATACATTCAAATGGACTTTTCTCTTTGACATACATTTTCACCCTTATTTCCTATAGAAAACTCATTTTTAGGGGCTATAGTTCTTCAAAGTGACTGCCTGGCTCAATCAGTTATGGCTAGAATATAAGGGTAACAACAATGATGACGATGATGGCTAATATTTATTGGGTACTTATGATATGCCAATTACTTCTCAAAGTGCATTTAGTGTATTATTCCCTTAATCTTCCCAACAATCACTTTGAGACCTAATAGGTACCTTTATTATCACCATCTTATGGATGAGAAAACTGAGGTACAAAGAAGTTAGATCTTTTGCTCAAGGCCACAAGGCTAGTAAGTGGAAGGGCCCACTTGAACCTGGGCAGTTCAGCTTCAGAACTAGTGTTCTTTGTCACTAGGCTATAACGGGTCCCCAGGTGAAATAATTTACCAACTTTTAAACTTCTTTTTATGTTTATAGGAATCAGACACTAACAAGATATCTGATATCAAGCCATCAAGATATATATTAGAATATAAATTACTACTGACAATCTATATACATACTTAATTTACACTTTATTTTAAAAGCAACATCTCTTAACAAGATAGAATCTTTTAGGTTTATATGACAAGACAGTTGGGGTTGACAGTTTCACATCAGCATGAGTTTAATCAAGAAAACAAACCATTTTGAGTATGTACAATTGAGGGACTTTGATGTGGAGTTTAGTAGGTAATGAGGGAGCTGAGAAGTAAGACGGGATGGATGATGGGCTAATTTAGAGATTAGCAACAGCAGGAAGCCAATACCACCCCCTCAGGCTGGAGGGATACTAGGAGGAGACAAAGCTATCACAGCCCAGGGGTCCAGGTTTGTTTAAAGGTGGTTGGAGCCAAGGAGGAAATGCAACCATGGCCAAGATGCTGCCCAAGGCAGACAGGGCGATGGAGCAACCCGACTTCAAAATTCCTACTGCCCTGGAGTCTCCTCCCAGTGCCTCCCAGCTGACGTGGATCCTGAGAAATGCCTGCATCCCTCTAAGATACAGAGCAGAGCCAAAGAAGGGTGAGGAATGGCTCAGAGTAACTGCACAGGTTTCCACCATGGCTTTATTACCCATATAAATAGTCCAAGTGGAATCCAACACTATCCAAGATTTAAAACCTCCCTAAGCCAAAAAAAAAGTCCGTAAATTAACCAGATTTTTCATATTTCACTTACGTAAAATAGAAAACCAATTGTATTCTATTAATGTTCTTTTTGAAAGACTAACAGAATTTTACAAAATGTTATAAATTTTGTAAAAAAATTCTTTTACTACCTTTGCATGAAAAACATTCTAAAAGACCCAAATACAGATGTCACCTTTAACTGAAGCTTTACCTGATAGGATATTTTACTTATCAATTGACCACCTCTCTGTATTTATTGCACCAGACTCTAAACTTTCTTCAATTTTGCGATTAGATTCTAGTCTCAGAAAATGTCAGAAGGTGGGTATTCTTGTTCCATTTTCTGGAACATTTTGGCAGTGAAGTCTTTTGTTCTCAGGAATTATGATGTGATTGTCAGTAGACACTGCTGGTTGCCTGTCCAACAATCATTCCTCTCGCTCTTTCTTTACATCATAGTGATTTTGTATACACTCCTTCCCCAAATGCTACAAGGAAAAGTGAACCTCTTCCCAGACCCAGGGAATATATCTGAAAAGTCTATGTCTAAGGGAGAGGGAGAAATCAGAGAGTTTGTCCCCTAGGGAACATTTGGGAACATCTGGCGATATTTCAAACTTTTTTTTTTTTCTCGTCATACTAGAGGAGAGGCAGGGTGGCTACTGGCATCTAGTGGGTAGAGGCCAGGGATGCTGTGAAACATCCTACAATGCACAGGATAGCCCCACAATAGAGAAATATATTTAAGTGAGGTTCTTGAATTCACAGCCTCAGCATTACCTGGGAAATTATTAGAAATGCAAATTCACTGGCTCTATCCCAAATATGCTGAACCAGCAACCAGGATGGGATCTTGTATTTTAACAAGTCCCCAGTTGATTCTAACAAATGCTAATGTTTCAGAGTTACTGGTCTAAGGTTCCAGGGGTTAGCAAACTATGGCTCATGGGCTTACCACCTGCTTCTGTAAATTAAGTTTTACAAAAATACAGCCACATCCATTCATTTATTTATTTATTGTCTATTGTTGCTATTACAGCAGAGTTGAATAGTTGCAACAGAGACCAGATAGACTGCAAAGCATAAAATATTTAGTGTCTTCCCCTTTAAGAAAAAGTTGGCCAACCCCTAGAGCCAATCATGTTAATCTTATTTTTCTTGCCAGTTATTGGTTTAGGAATGGATTGCTTAGGAAGGCAAAGACTATTAGGATCAATAGGATGGAAGACAAATGTTGCTGGACAGGAAGATGGGACATTAGGGAAAGCATTCCTTTTTGTTTGTTTGTTTGAGACGGAGTTTCACTGTCACCAGGCTGGAGTGCAATGGCGCAATCTCGGCTCACTGCAACCTCCACCTCCCAGGTTCAAGCAATTCTCTGCCTCAGCCTCCCAAGTAACTGGGATTATAGATGCCCGCCACCACACCCAGCTAATTTTTGTATTTTTAGTAGAAATGGGATTTCACCATCTTGACCAGGCTGGTCTTCAACTTCTGACCTCGTGAACCACCTGCCTCAGCCTCCCAAAGTGCTGGGATTACAGGAGTGAGCCACCACGCCCAGCCAGCGTTCCTTATTTCTAAGGTATTTCTAAGGAGCACAGACAGAAAGAGATGTACTCCTTTTTCCTCTGGATATTACATCATCTGGATGTGATACTAGAACTGCAGCAGCCATCTTGCAATTACAAGGAAAGCCAGGTTAAAGCAAAAACAATATTCCAAAGATAAGAAAAGTGAGACATGGAAAGAACCTGATATTTATATGTTAAAAATTTTTCCCATAGTGAAGCTGTATTACTTGAGTAATTAGGAAAAAATTAAAGTTAAGGGGCAAAAAGACTGGATAAGAAGACAAGTCGGGGAAGCTGAATCCAAATAACCACAGAAGTTTTTAATTGCCTTAAGTCTGTTTTAGTGTATGTATGTTTGGATCCATAATCCATACAAATGTTAAAGTAAAACAATTCTGGTTTGAAGCAAATTAAATTTCCCCCCAACAACAGTGAAGAGTAACTACTTCTTCTTGCATTGTAACCAGAGCAATTTAAACTAACAGGCCACATGGCAGAAATATAATCAAAGGTTCACCACAGGGAACACACAGCACAAGCTCAGTATACTTGAAATCATTTTCTCCAAGAAATCAACAGCAACTAAAGAGACCACAATTTGGATTTTTATCAATTTGAATTTGTGATATAACAAATCCAAATAGATATTTAAAATCTTCAAAGTGTAAACAACCTCATTTTCCACAGAATACAGCCCAGCATATATTTACGTAGTATACAATGCAACATCATAATATAAAATGAACCTGGCATTGGACTAGGTTCTAGAGACAAAAAAATAAATAAGATATGATTCCCTGCCTTTGAGTAGCTTATGTCTGGTGGGGAAAGTGATAAATATACACAGAGAATTGTAAGACAAGGAAACATAGCATAGAAGTTTGTAGAGTTTTATGGAAATGCAGAGGAGAGACAGATAATCTAGTTAGAATCAAAGTCAAGAGTATGAAAATATTATGGAAACTGTAATTTACCATGCAAATACAATGATTTTATAAGCTGCTGTGTGAAAAACTAGTATTTATTAAAATGTTGGCTGAGCGTGGTAGCTCAAGCCTGTAATCCCAGCAGCACTTTGGGAGGCCAAGGAAGGCGGACCATGAGGTCAGGAATTCGAGACCAGCCTGGCCAACATGGTGAAACTCCGTCTCTACTAAAAATACAAAAATTAGCTGGGTGTGGTGTCGGGTCCCTGTAATCCCAGCTAGTCGGGAGGCTGAGGCAGGAGAACTGCTTGAACCCAGGAGGCGGAAGTTGCAGTGAGCCAAGATTGTGCCACTACACTCCAGCCTGGGTGACAGAGCAAGACTCTGCCTCGGGGCAGGGGGGTGAGGGGGTGGGGTGAGGGAGGGGGAATTGTTGCATGCAGATACTTGTATAGCCAATTAATTTGAATGATATTATTTAAAATACTTTAGTCTGTAGGCAACATTTTTGTTTTTCAAAATACTATTCTTCCTAAAAGTTCATCGCACTTGGAGATTTATCTTCATTAATTTCTAACTGGTAGGGGAAGACATAATCTTTCAAAACTAACATTCCAAGGATGGTCCCAATTTCATGAATGACAAAGTCTTCCCAAGTTCAAAGAAGAACCCATCCCAGAGCTGGAACTCGGCAGGGCCATCCAGGGCCCACCTGGTCAACTTAGGGCCTGAGGTAAGGTAGAGGTTGGATCCAGGAACTAGATCAATACCCAGCCAAGTCACCATGAAGAAGAGTTCTTGGGATGAATCATTTTATTATATATTTGACCAAGTGGAAAAGCAATTTGTTCTGTGATTATGGTCACTGACACTGTTGACAATGTTTATCATGTGGCAAGTTCCACAAACAATAAAGTATACGTGTTCACTACAGAAAAAAGGAAGGGTGGTTGAGAGGGTGGGGCTAATGCTACCGTATGTTAGGATCCAAGAACTACAAGATAAAAAGAAGCCATTTGCCCCAAATAGCTTACACAATTAAATATGCCATTAATTTCAACTATAAACTCTGCTTGTCGATGTATTCTACAATTACCTCTTTGCTAAAGAATCTCTCAAGCAGTTAACTAATGCCAGGCCTGCTAGGGACAGCCTGTCTATAAACACTACCTAACCTCCATGTTATCTACCATCATGCCCTCATCTAATTAGATCTGAGCAGTCACCCGGCTTCAAGCTTACTTATTACATTTGGCCCATTTACTAGAATTAGATCCAGAATCTTCTCTGAGAGATATTTTCTCAAGTATTGCATAAGAAATCAGTGCTACATATTTTTCTGGAAAATGATCCTCCTTATGAATTTTGCTTTGCTATTATCCACTATAATATCAAAAAATAAATAAAATCCTCCATGATCAAGGTCTAGGCCTTTATCCAAGATTCTCATCTGCTCCTCATCTACTTCTTTTCCCTCAGAACTTAATAAACTTACCTGGACATCTTCACAGTGCTTTAGATATGCCTATTGCCTCTGAAGAAATAAAAATATCATTTCTCTGCAAGAGTCACTATTTATCCTTGAGCAATCACTCCTACACCCTCTGGCTTACTTCGCTAGTTCTCAGTCAGAGCCTACAGAAAAATTAGATGAATAAATGTTCCTCTAGAAGTTTCTCTGTCAGTCAAAAGGCCCTAAGAGGAAAGTGGGGTTTTTTTTGCCCTAAGAAATGACTAGGAGAACAATCCCTAGTGAGTAATTTTAGGCACTTGTGGTCAGAGACAATCTGGCCTGAAGAAATCCTCAGCCTGAGCCACCATTACCAGTCTGCTCTACCAGCTGTGTGGAACCCTGGCTTCCCATAAAATCAACTTCAGTGACCTGGTGGCAGTTCATGGTTTTGAAAATTCCACTTTAAATGGAAATTTTCAAAAATGGTTCTGTTGCTCTGGTTTGCTGACAACCAACCTTTACAAATTTGGCAAGAACCCTCTGTTGCCCAGCTGCCTCTGATTTACTGTCCCTGGGCACAGTCTCCAGCGTGGCTGTTGGGCTCTATACAGCTAACACTGCCATTGCCTCTGGCAATGTGGTGTGGTGGAAAGCACAGTGGACAGCTAAGGAGACCTGGGATCAGTCCTGCTTCTGTCACTAATGAGAATGCCCTTCTAGATCTTAGTTTCTGCATTTCTAAGCTCCCTTCTAGGTCTAGTCATACTGTTGTTCCACCTGCAGTTATGAGCACCTACTATGGACTATACGTGTAGCAAGGGATACAAGTCACAAACCCCAACCTCAGGGAGTTCTAATGATGCTCTGATTCTATAAACAGCCAACTTGCCATTTTTTATGCTAAGACAAGAAATACTAATGAATGATAAAGCCAAAATCAATTCCAACACCTCATTTTGGCCAACTCTTTTTAAACTTCACCAACTTCTTTACAAACAAATAGGTAACAATTTTAGAATAACTGAAAGACCATCACTTGCAGCATTTCTTCCCCCATCCCACTATGACTGTACATTTAAAAATCAAGTAAAAGGAGGATGAAACAGGAGAAACAGCTTGGATAAGTCAGCAATTAGATAACTAGCCACTGGAACAACAAAAAGTTGCCCAAGTTGATGCTGAAGGAAAACATACTTTTTAGTGATACCAGCTAAAAGTGTCAGATTATTCCACATGTGAAGATGTCACATTGAAGACTGGTTAATGAATAATCCGCAGGAAAATGAACCTGTATCAGTATGTGGCAAGATGGCATTATAGAATCTACTATGTATCAGCAGTATCTATTTCTCAGCCGTTTTCTATCCCTCCCATCTTTTGAAAAGCCTACTCAAAACTCATCATCTATCCTCTAACCCCAGGACACCCCCCTGAATGAGTGTCCTTCAGGATGTCCATTTAGCTGCCCAGGTCTCCACAGAACACAGCTGGCCCAAGGATTCTCTTACATTATTCATGTGTTGCTTTGTGAACTTGTGTGTGATTGCTCTTCTACAGTGGACTTTAAATCCTCCAGAGGTAGTATATTATAACCCACGGTGAGCAGGCACTAAGTATTTTCTGCCTCCCTGGCTTTGCATCTTCTAAAGTCTATTATGCTAAGATATAAATCCAGTACAGCTTTGAAAATAGAGAATTCATCACTGATCGTTGGCATCGTACATATCAATAGAGGAACAAAGCTTGCTATTTTCACGGAAAATTGGAGGATAATCTACAAGAGAACAATAAATAGGGGTGGTAAAAAAGTGAAGGGGTAGAAATGGAATCTACATTAGAAGCTTAGGGAGAGAAGCTGAATAGCAATAGAAAAAATATATATATTTTAGAAGGTCCAGAAGTGATTTTTTTAAAAAATAAAAAACCTAGATTCTAGCTTCCCCTATAATTGAGTGACCTGTATCAAATCATTTTATCTGAGAAAAAAAAAAGAATGCTGGTGTTCAATGTTTACAAAAATCTAGGAAACTAATATGAAAATAAATGTAAAAATCTGGAAAAAATATTCTTGTAATTCTATATTGTTATGAAAAGGCAAAGTAGTACCACAGTTGGATTTAGTACAATAAGCACTTCTTGAGGACCTGCCACGACCCCAGGCATTGTAGTAAGTCCTCAGTTCCAAAGATGAACAAGACATGGCCTCTACCCTCGAAGAGCTTACATTCTAGTTCCAAGCCCAACAAAGGCTTTCTCAGAACAAATTCAATTTAACACAGCAACATCTGCTATTAATAGTTATAGTAATTAAAATAAAGAAAACTTAAATGTGCTCATAAGTATATACTCTAGAGAAAAAGAAGATATTATTTTAAGAAAATCAAGACAACAGAGCCAGCTGGTTTGTTCAAGGTCATATCATGAGGTAAAGTGGAAGCAAAGAAAACACCCTAGGGCGCTTTGAGTTACAAACCAGGTTTACATGCTTTCTGGAACCAAAAAGGGCCAGGCAGCTTTCTTTTTCTTTCTTTTCTTTGTTCTCCTCTTTTTTCAACAGCTGGGAAAGTTGTGGGGTGAGGTGCTTGACACAAAAAAGTTACTTTTTTGGCTTTGCTTAGTTTTGCAAAAATAAAAAGCATTTCAAATAGATATTGCATTGTTGCAGTTCATTTAACCCTCCAGATATTTTCCCACTTCGTCAACCATTTCATTCTGCATCTTAATTAAAAAATATCTTCTCCTACTCCTTATCAATTTCTATACCATTTTCCATCTTATTTAGTAATGATATCCCTCCTGTCTACAGAAAGATAGGACTTTGTAATATTACAGTATATTCCACAGATATTTAGCCAAATAAAACTGATGTGGATGAAGAAAATGGCTATAAAGTCCATGAACTCATTGTCCAAATATAGAGATACCTGTGCACACTGATTTTACTGACTACTTCATGGGTCTTCTCTTCCTAGATAGGGGGAAAAGACATCATGGGCTACAATTTATGGCATCCCAGACATGGACAATCTTTTATCTCATTGCGCTTGGTACAGATATACTACTCATCCATTCTGGGCTAAAGTGGTTTGGCAAACAATGCATTCCTCAGTCTCCTTATTCTCCCTCAGATTCGACCAATATACTGAATGGGGTGATGACCAGTCTGACACTACTTACCAATGCACAGTCAATCTACTCTACTGTAAAAGTGGTTATTAATAAAACCTCCAAAAGAGCAGATGACTTCTCAAAAAAGTAGTCTCTCACCAAAAAAAAAAAAAAAGGAAGTCAGTAGATTGAAGAGAAATCTGTATGCCTGTTTAAAGCAGCACTATTCGCAAGAGCCAAAATATGGAACCAACTTAAGTGTCCACCAATGGATGAATGGATAAAGAAAATATGATATATATACACAATGAAATACTATTCAGTCACAAAAAAGAATGAAATTCTGTCATTTGCAGCAGCATAGCTGAGCCTGGGGGGACATTAAATTGAAATAAGCCAGGCACAGAAAGACAAATATTGCATGTTCTCATTAAAAAAGTTGATCTGATGGAGGTAGAGAGTAGAATGATGGTTATCAGAGGCTGGAAAGCATAGTGGGGAGCAGGGCAGGCAGAGAGGTTGGTTAACGGGAACAAAAATAAGTTAGAAGGAATACATTCTAGTGCTTGATAGCACAGTAGGATGATTATAGTTTGTTATATATTTCAAGATAGCTAGAAGATTTCAAATGTTTTCAACACAAAGAAATGATAAATATTTGAGATGATGGATATCCCAATTACCCTGGTTTGATCATTAATACATTGTATACATGTATCAAAATATCACATGTATCCCATAAATATGTACAATTATTCTATATTAATAAAAACAGAGTGGTCTCTGAATGCAGATCAGAAATGAAGGACTCAAGCACTTATCACTGTGTAATAGGGTCAGCCTTCATTGTAGAATACAAAATGAAGCCATTAGAACAGTTTTCTATTAAGTATTGAAAAATATTTGTGCTTGAGACAACTTGATTTGACTCACTGTGTCCACACGGCCTTCATTAATTCTAGGAGAGTCTTCTTCCTCACTACTTTACCTAGCTATTTTATCTACCCCCGATCTCTCTCTTTTCATCTTCTTCCTCCCACTATTTTCTAGAACACTAGAGTAAAAGAACATACATATCTTCCAGTAGCTAAATTTTTCCCTAAAAAATAAATAATCACTTCAACTTTTAGATCACAGAGCACATGGCAGGCTTGATCAATTATCAGCAAAGTGATGAACAAAATTATTTTAAAGGTGACCATGTGATCTTCTGCCAGGGTCCAGGCCAACTCAGTGAATTAACTCCATATGTAGATTTCAGCTTCAGCACTGTGTTGATTTCTCTTATCACTTGCTTCCTCCCCCACATGAACAAAAAGTGTCACATTTTCTCCTCACCAGTGTTTGACCTAGGCACCCCAACTACTCAGAATCTGCTAGAATTTCTACACACTAAAAGATCCATATCATTTATTATCTTTCAGTACAAGAAATATCTATTTTTTTCACTGCTAATTCTGATTCTCAATTTAATTTCTACCACCTAAGGATGATCTAATGTTATGTGCAATTTGTGTCCTTAGGTAAGGACAGAAGATTAACACATTATATAAAGAGTAGTTATAAAACAACTACAATAGTGGAGGTGGGGGGGGGCGGTTCCCACAGCACTGTGAATTAGTGAAAAAGGAGAGGGCATTAGCGAAAAACAGGCCAATTAGGTCAAAGTGCAAAAAATATACAAATGAACTAACAGACTTATTTGTGTAAACTAGGAATAGGATATCACAAATGAATTAAAGTTAAATCTTGTCTAGCCTCACAGAAAATCAATGGAGATAACACAGGGTCTGGGATCTCTAATGGTTTTAAATAGAGCTGGAAGGTGATATAAACAAACAAGGAGATAGCATGTCATTCTGGGTCTAGTAAACAAACTAGAACTAAAAGAGATGTTTTGGTAATATCAGTAACTGAGCAAGCAGACAACCTAGAGATACTACATGCAATGTTTCCCCCCAGAATCAAGTCCCCATCTCTAAGGATGGGTGCAATAAATGTCTTCAGACCATCTTTAATCACAGCCTCCGCCCCCACTGAAAAGGTAACCCATATTCTCTTTAAAGATCAACAGTCCTTGAATGTTTGTTATTCAGTTGCCATAGTAAGGAGTTTGGTTGTCATAAGAGAGAGAGAGAGAGAATGAATGAATGAATGAATGAATATGAATGAATGTGTATTGTGGGAGGAAAGGGTCCTGATACTTGGGAAGCTACATCAGAAACCGGCTCACTCTTGACCTCTGTGTATACCCCTCTCCCCCTTTCCACACTGAGGCAGAGCCTCTAATAAACCCATGCTTGTGACAAAGTCCCTTGGTCAAATACATGCCACTGGACTTCCCTCTGTATCCGCCTCTGACTTATCAACACTTGGCATTGCCCTATTCTTTACTGGTTACAAAATGACTCTTCAACTGCCATTTATCCTTCTTTTTTTCCAGTGTTTTTCTGACTTTTAAGGATCTGAAATGTGATGTCATGATTCTTACTCTTCCACTCAGTAATTAATTGGTGTTTTTCAAGACTATCATTACTCCAGCCAAGATATGGAAACAACCGAAGTGTCTGCAGACAGATGAATGAATAAAGAATAAATGGTATGTAAACACACACACATATATATACACACACATACACAAAAGATTATTATTCAGCTTTAAAGAAGTTAGCCCTGCCATTTGCAAGAACGTGGATAAACTCAGAGGATCTTATGTTAAGTGAAATAAACCGGGCCCAGAAAGACAAATACTGCATGACCTCACATATATGTAGAATCTAAAGAAGCCAAAGTAGAATGGTGGTTGTCAAGGGCTGGAAGGTGGGGGAAGTGAGAGAATATTGGTCAAAGAGTACAAAAGTTTAGCACTTATTCATGGAGGATGAATAAGTTCTGAACATCTAATGTACAGCATGGTGACTATAGTTAATAATACTGTATTGTACGCTTGAAATTTGCTAAGAGAGTTGATCTTAAGTTTTCCACTACACACAAAAAAATCTAACTGTGAGTTGATGCATATGTTAACTAGTTTGATGGTGGTAACCATTTCACAATGTGTGGATATATATCTCTCTCTCTCTCAAAAAATCATGTTATATACTTTAAATATATACAACTTTTATTTGTCAGGTACACTGCAATAACGCTGGGGGACAAAGACTACCACTACTGCTAATTAAATGATCTTCCTTGATTTATATCAACTTGATTCATTTTTATAGTTCATCAAATATAGTAAGAAATGAAATCCTTTTTATTGCTAGAAAGGGTATTTTTTCAAGTTAATAGTCCAGTTAACTGTCAGCAACAAAGCAAGAAAATAATAATATATAGTGATAGCAGCTGACATTTATTGAGCATTTAGTATGTGCCATGCACTGTTCTAAGTAAACATGTATCCATATGTATTAACTCAATCCATACAATAACCTTACAAAATGAGGCTATTGTCACCGCACTTTACAGATGAGAAAACTGAGACATAGACAGTAACATGCCCAAGGACATACAACTAATAAGTGAGAGACAGGTTTCAAACCCAGATAGGTCACAGAAAGGGATTTATAATTCAAAACCAGACACTTTTGAGAGAATAAGAGTGTCCTGAAATCCGTTAATATTTATAGAGTGTTCATTTTATCTTTTTAATATAAGAAACTGCCAAAGAAGGAACAATCCTTCACTGTATTAACTAAAGTACTTTGGGCAAAATAACATTCATGTTTCCCCTGCTGGCATTCCTCCGCAGGTGTGCAGTTCACAGTGCCCCACCCGCCACAACTCCACCCCAAGAAGAGATCTGCATTGGGAAATTTTACATGATCATAAAATAAATATGCCTCATGAAAGCATTAATGAGAGGAAGATGAAAAAAAAAAGAATAAATCATGGTTTTTTTTTTTTCCTTACAGACACTAGCTTTCTAGCACCAAAAAAGTATTACCTCCAAAGCAAAATTAACAGGAATTACCACAGATCCCATCTCTACATGCTGCAAAACAACTGAGACACGTACAGGAACTCTGGCTTTTATGGAAGAACCAACAAAATTATTAAAGAACAACGTAATCAGCAATTAAATTATAATATCTGATTAACTGACGTACCATCAGTAGCACCTGGGGTTGGCAGAAAAAACAGTAAATAGTTAAAAAGAATGATGGTGGCACGCGTCTGTAGTCCCAGCTACTCAGGAAGCTGAGATGGGAGAATCGGTTGAGCCCAGGATATCAAGGCTGCAGTGAGCCATGATGACACCACTGTACTCCAGCCTGGGTGACAGTGGAAGACCTTATCTCAAAATTAAATTAAATTTAAAAGGAAGTGTTTCTAAGTCTCGATTTCCTCATCTGTAAAATGTTCATTATAATAATAGTTATGCAATGGACTCATGAGAATATAATAAAATTAACTGATAAATGTGCTTTATAATATCAAATATTAATTAAATATATAATATAAAAACTGAGAATGAAATCACTAGCACTTTTTATTTACAACCTAACAGAACAATCTGAAAAAATCAGTGTATTTTCCTATACTCCAGTAGGAAAAAAATTATTGAACAGATGTTATTACATTTTCATTTGGATCATCTAAATGGAGACCTTTAAAAATTCTGGTGAAAAACTGAAGTTTAAAGCAAACTAGTCCTCACTCCCTCCCCAAAAAAGTCTTTATATAATTGTAAAGAAGTTTTCCAGTTTCATATCCATTACTTATTATTCTCATTCTGTCTACTATGAAGAAAAGAGATATTACTCCTATTTTACAGAAGAGAAAATAAAGTCAGGGAGTAAGTAGAAAACCAGGAAATCCCAAATCTTCTGATCTACAACCCTTAGTTTTTAAAATTACCCCAGGTTACCAAAAAATAGTTCCCTCATTTTCATAAGGCTCATGTTTGTTTTATCTTGACCTGGCTTTTCTGATAATGTCTGTCTTTAGTTAAATAAAGCTAATGTTTTTCAAGTATATTAGCATTTTAAGCAATCCTATTAACCAAAGCAGACAAATTTATAAAACGAATTTCAGTAAGCATTACACAAATTTGGATATATTGTAAATGATGTATGATTTTAACTTAACAAAAAATTTAGAATTGCCATTTAAAAGCACAAAATACACTGTATTTTAAAATTAGCACATCTAAAAATACTTAAGGACATTATACGGTAAGATTTGTCTACCTCACTGAACAACAGGCAATGGATACATCCAGAGAAATATTACATTATTTTAAAGTTTTCATATACCCACATAAAACATAAATGTCAACTCAGAATTTCAGAAAGGGGTGGGTTGATAGGAGATCAAATTTAAATTTTAAGTTTAATATTTCCATAAGTGAATGTAGGAACTTTACATTTGTTTAACATTTGGTGGGTCTCATTCTCTTCTGCTTTGGAAAACAGAATAGCTTAACTGTCTAAAATACTTAAAAAACATGATTTTAAAATTTTGTTTACAATCTGGTTGCTATAAACCCGATTGTACTAGCTGAAACTTGTTCCAGTGTAGAGGAATCTGATTAGCTTTATTTCAGACAAAAATAAGAGACTAAGAGAAGTGTAAAAGCACATCCCGGCTCACAGAGATACTGTATAAACTCACAGTCCAGAGAGGAGGAGCCAAGATGGCCGAATAGGAACAGCTCCGGTCTACAGCTCCCAGCGTGAGCGACGCAGAAGACGGTGATTTCTGCATTTCCATCTGAGGTACCGGGTTCATCTCACTAGGGAGTGCCAGACAGTGGGCGCAGGCCAGTGGGTGCGCGCACCGTGCGCGAGCCGAAGCAGGGCGAGGCATTGCCTCACCTGGGAAGCGCAAGGGGTCAGGGAGTTCCCTTTCCGAGTCAAAGAAAGGGGTGACGGACGCACCTGGAAAACTCGGGTCACTCCCACCCGAATATTGCGCTTTTCAGACCGGCTTAAAAAACGGCGCACCACGAGACTCTATCCCACACCTGGCTCGGAGGGTCCTACGCCCTCGGAATCTCGCTGATTGCTAGCACAGCAGTCTGAGATCAAACTGCAAGGCGGCAGCGAGGCTGGGGGAGGGGCGCCCGCCATTGCCCAGGCTCGCTTAGGTAAACAAAGCAGCCGGGAAGCTCGAACTGGGTGGAGCCCACCACAGCTCAAGGAGGCCTGCCTGCCTCTGTAGGCTCCACCTCTGGGGGCAGGGCACAGACAAACAAAAAGACAGCAGTAACCTCTGCAGACTTAAATGTCCCTGTCTGACAGCTTTGAAGAGAGCAGTGGTTCTCCCAGCACGCAGCTGGAGATCTGAGAACGGGCAGACTGCCTCCTCAAGTGGGTCCCTGACCCCTGACCCCCGAGCAGCCTAACTGGGAGGCACCCCCCCAGCAGGGGCACACTGACACCTCACACGGCAGGGTATTCCAACAGACCTGCAGCTGAGGGTCCTGTCTGTTAGAAGGAAAACTAACAAACAGAAAGGACATCCACACCGAAAACCCATCTGTACATCACCATCATCAAAGACCAAAAGTAGATAAAACCACAAAGATGGGGAAAAAACAGAACAGAAAAACAGGAAACTCTAAAATGCAGAGCGCCTCTCCTCCTCCAAAGGAACGCAGTTCCTCACCAGCAACGGAACAAAGCTGGATGGAGAATGATTTTGACGAGCTGAGAGAAGAAGGCTTCAGACGATCAAATTACTCTGAGCTACGGGAGGACATTCAAACCAAAGGCAAAGAAGTTGAAAACTTTGAAAAAAATTTAGAAGAATGTATAACTAGAATAACCAATACAGAGAAGTGCTTAAAGGAGCTGATGGAGCTGAAAACCAAGGCTCGAGAACTACGTGAAGAATGCAGAAGCCTCAGGAGCCGATGCGATCAACTGGAAGAAAGGGTATCAGCAATGGAAGATGAAATGAATGAAACTAAGCGAGAAGGGAAGTCTAGAGAAAAAAGAATAAAAAGAAATGAGCAAAGCCTCCAAGAAATATGGGACTATGTGAAAAGACCAAATCTACGTCTGATTGGTGTACCTGAAAGTGATGCGGAGAATGAAACCAAGTTGGAAAACACTCTGCAGGATATTATCCAGGAGAACTTCCCCAATCTAGCAAGGCAGGCCAACGTTCAGATTCAGGAAATACAGAGAACGCCACAACGATACTCCTCGAGAAGAGCAACTCCAAGACACATAATTGTCAGATTCACCAAAGTTGAAATGAAGGAAAAAATGTTAAGGGCAGCCAGACAGAAAGGTCGGGTTACCCTCAAAGGGAAGCCCATCAGACTAACAGCGGATCTCTCGGCAGAAACCCTACAAGCCAGAAGAGAGTGGGGGCCAATATTCAACATTCTTAAAGAAAAGAATTTTCAACCCAGAATTTCATATCCAGCCAAACTAAGCTTCATAAGTGAAGGAGAAATAAAATACTTTACAGACAAGCAAATGCTGACCGATTTTGTCACCACCAGGCCTGCCCTAAAAGAGCTCCTGAAGGAAGCGCTAAACATGGAAAGGAACAACCGGTACCAGCCGCTGCAAAATCATGCCAAAATGTAAAGACCATCAAGACTAGGAAGAAACTGCATCAACTAACGAGCAAAATCACCAGCTAACATCATAATGACAGGATCAAATTCACACATAACAATATTAACTTTAAATGTAAATGGACTAAATTCTCCAATTAAAAGACACAGACTGGCAAGTTGGATAAAGAGTCAAGACCCATCAGTGTGCTGTATTCAGGAAACCCATCTCACGTGCAGAGACACACATAGGCTCAAAATAAAAGGATGGAGGAAGATCTACCAAGCAAATGGAAAACAAAAAAAGGCAGGGGTTGCAATCCTAGTCTCTGATAAAACAGACTTTAAACCAACAAAGATCAAAAGAGACAAAGAAGGCCATTACATAATGGTAAAGGGATCAATTCAACAAGAGGAGCTAACTATCCTAAATATTTATGCACCCAATACAGGAGCACCCAGATTCATAAAGCAAGTCCTGAGTGACCTACAAAGAGACTTAGACTCCCACACATTAATAATGGGAGACTTTAACACCCCACTGTCAACATTAGACAGATCAACGAGACAGAAAGTCAACAAGGATACCCAGGAATTGAACTCAGCTCTGCACCAAGCGGACCTAATAGACATCTACAGAACTCTCCACCCCAAATCAACAGAATATACATTTTTTTCAGCACCACACCACACATATTCCAAAATTGACCACATAGTTGGAAGTAAAGCTCTCCTCAGCAAATGTAAAAGAACAGAAATTATAACAAACTATCTCTCAGACCACAGTGCAATCAAACTAGAACTCAGGATTAAGAATCTCACTCAAAGCCGCTCAACTACATGGAAACTGAACAACCTGCTCCTGAATGACTGCTGGGTACATAATGAAATGAAGGCAGAAATAAAGATGTTCTTTGAAACCAACGAGAACAAAGACACAACATACCAGAATCTCTGGGACGCATTCAAAGCAGTGTGTAGAGGGAAATTTATAGCACTAAATGCCCACAAGAGAAAGCAGGAAAGATCCAAAATTGACACCCTAACATCACAATTAAAAGAACTAGAAAAGCAAGAGCAAACACATTCAAAAGCTAGCAGAAGGCAAGAAATAACTAAAATCAGAGCAGAACTGAAGGAAATAGAGACACAAAAAACCCTTCAAAAAATTAATGAATCCAGGAGCTGGTTTTTTGAAAGGATCAACAAAATTGATAGACCGCTAGCAAGACTAATAAAGAAAAAAAGAGAGAAGAATCAAATAGACGCAATAAAAAATGATAAAGGGGATATCACCACCGATCCCACAGAAATACAAACTACCATCAGAGAATACTACAAACACCTCTACGCAAATAAACTAGAAAATCTAGAAGAAATGGATACATTCCTCGACACATACACTCTCCCAAGACTAAACCAGGAAGAAGTTGAATCTCTGAATAGACCAATAACAGGAGCTGAAATTGTGGCAATAATCAATAGTTTACCAACCAAAAAGAGTCCAGGACCAGATGGATTCACAGCCGAATTCTACCAGAGGTACAAGGAGGAACTGGTACCATTCCTTCTGAAACTATTCCAATCAATAGAAAAAGAGGGAATCCTCCCTAACTCATTTTATGAGGCCAGCATCATTCTGATACCAAAGCCTGGCAGAGACACAACCAAAAAAGAGAATTTTAGACCAATATCCTTGATGAACATTGATGCAAAAATCCTCAATAAAATACTGGCAAACCGAATCCAGCAGCACATCAAAAAGCTTATCCACCATGATCAAGTGGGCTTCATCCCTGGGATGCAAGGCTGGTTCAACATACGCAAATCAATAAATGTAATCCAGCATATAAACAGAACCAAAGACAAAAACCACATGATTATCTCAATAGATGCAGAAAAAGCCTTTGACAAAATTCAACAACCCTTCATGCTAAAAACTCTCAATAAATTAGGTATTGATGGGACATATTTCAAAATAATAAGAGCTATCTATGACAAACCCACAGCCAATATCATACTGAATGGGCAAAAACTGGAAGCATTCCCTTTGAAAACTGGCACAAGACAGGGATGCCCTCTCTCACCGCTCCTATTCAACATAGTGTTGGAAGTTCTGGCCAGGGCAATCAGGCAGGAGAAGGAAATAAAGGGTATTCAATTAGGAAAAGAGGAAGTCAAATTGTCCCTGTTTGCAGACGACATGATTGTTTATCTAGAAAACCCCATTGTCTCAGCCCAAAATCTCCTTAAGCTGATAAGCAACTTCAGCAAAGTCTCAGGATACAAAATCAATGTACAAAAATCACAAGCATTCTTATACACCAACAACAGACAAACAGAGAGCCAAATCATGAGTGAACTCCCATTCACAATTGCTTCAAAGAGAATAAAATACCTAGGAATCCAACTTACAAGGGATGTGAAGCACCTCTTCAAGGAGAACTACAAACCACTGCTCAAGGAAATAAAAGAGGATACAAACAAATGGAAGAACATTCCTTGCTCATGGGTAGGAAGAATCAATATCGTGAAAATGGCCATACTGCCCAAGGTAATTTACAGATTCAATGCCATCCCCATCAAGCTACCAATGACTTTCTTCACAGAATTGGAAAAAACTACTTTAAAGTTCATATGGAACCATAAGAGAGCCCGCATCGCCAAGTCAATCCTAAGCCAAAAGAACAAAGCTGGAGGCATCACACTACCTGACTTCAAACTATACTACAAGGCTACAGTAACCAAAACAGCATGGTACTGGTACCAAAACAGAAATATAGATCAATGGAACAGAACAGAGCCCTCAGAAATAACGCCGCTTACCTACAACTATCTGATCTTTGACAAACCTGAGAAAAACAAGCAATGGGGAAAGGATTCCCTATTTAATAAATGGTGCTGGGAAAACTGGCTAGCCATATGTAGAAAGCTGAAACTGGATCCCTTCCTTACACCTTATACAAAAATCAATTCAAGATGGATTAAAGATTTAAACGTTAGACCTAAAACCATAAAAACCCTAGAAGAAAACCTAGGCATTACCATTCAGGACATAGGCGTGGGCAAGGACTTCATGTCCAAAACACCAAAAGCAATGGCAACAGAAGCCAAAATTGACAAATGGGATCTAATTAAACTAAAGAGCTTCTGCACAGCAAAAGAAACTACCATCAGAGTGAATAGGCAACCTACAACATGGGAGAAAATTTTCGCAACCTACTCATCTGACAAAGGGCTAATATCCAGAATCTACAGTGAACTCAAACAAATTTACAAGAAAAAAACAAACAACCCCATCAAAAAGTGGGCGAAGGACATGAACAGACACTTCTCAAAAGAAGACATTTATGCAGCCAAAAAACACATGAAAAAATGCTCATCATCACTGGCCATCAGAGAAATGCAAATCAAAACCACTATGAGATATCATCTCACACCAGTTAGAATGGCAATCATTCAAAAGTCAGGAAACAACAGGTGCTGGAGAGGATGTGGAGAAATAGGAACACTTTTACACTGTTGGTGGGACTGTAAACTAGTTCAACCATTGTGGAAGTCAGTGTGGCGATTCCTCAGGGATCTAGAACTAGAAATACCATTTGACCCAGCCATCCCATTACTGGGTATATACCCAAATGACTATAAATCATGCTGCTATAAAGACACATGCACACGTATGTTTATTGCGGCATTATTCACAATAGCAAAGACTTGGAACCAACCCAAATGTCCAACAATGATAGACTGGATTAAGAAAATGTGGCACATATACACCATGGAATACTATGCAGCCATAAAAAATGATGAGTTCATATCCTTTGTAGGGACATGGATGAAATTGGAAACCATCATTCTCAGTAAACTATCGCAAGAACAAAAAACCAAACACCGCATATTCTCAATCATAGGTGGGAATTGAACAATGAGATCACATGGACACAGGAAGGGGAATACCATACTCTGGGGACTGTGGTGGGGAGGGGGGAGGGGGGAGGGATAGCATTGGGAGATATACCTAATGCTAGATGACGAGTTAGTGGGTGCAGCGCACCAGCATGGCACATGTATACATATGTAACTAACCTGCACAATGTGCACATGTACCCTAAAACTTAAAGTATAATAAAAAATAAAATAAATAAATAAATAAATAAAATAAAAAATTTAAAAAAAAAAAAAAAAAAAAAAAAAAAAAAAAAACTCACAGTCCAGAATCACAGAATTTTTAAGACTGGAAGGGATCATTGTAACAAGGAAATATTTTGGGACCCATTTCTCCCACTAATCTAAACAAGACAACTATTTTTTTTTTCTTTCACAAGTTTCCTAACTGAAACTGGATCTACAGAGCAAGATGCAGGCATTCCCCCTATCAAAAAGTTAATGTAGAAATTCCCTTTGCTATTTCACTTCTGCATACACAATGCCAGCACAATTGGTTACAAAAGGAAAATCTAAGCTGTTGCCTGTCTGTGTTTTGGTCTACGTGACGCTAAGCAAGGATTTTGGTTTGGTTTTGTCAATTAATTGTCTGTCTGTTCAGCTGCACAATAGCCTCAATCCTCTGGCAGTGATAACTAAATACAAAGAGAGCCTGGGAATACCACTCCCTTTAAAAAGTCTTGGCAAATCTCATCAAACTACAGGTCTATTACTTTTTAGGCAGACCCTCCAGGCCCCCCCAGATCTATTTAGCTGAGCACACACCCTTATTTCACCCATTCACCCATTTTCTCCTAGCTTGTCCCTACTGTCCTAAGTCCTAAAATGTTTAATGTGCAAAGTGATTGTAGTTAATCTACTCACTCAGGTTTCCTTTAAATATTTCCTAATTTTAAATACCCATTTTTTAAAAAGTGGACAGAGTATGGCTTTATGACTGCTTCTTGAGAAGACCACTCTCATTTTGCAAAAAGAGCTGCCCATCCAACATGTGTCCTTTCGCCCTTCCTGGGTAACCCGAATTTGACTTATTCTGAGTAATATCCCTCATTTGTATGGAGTAGGTTTGGAAGAACCCACTCAGAATATTTAAATATTTTCCATAAGCATGTGCCTAAGTTCATTTTTTTAAACTTCATTTAACTGCAAGTAGAACTTACCACCACTTTTTCTGTCACTGCCAGAAATAATGTGAACGACATACATTAGAAACGTTTACAGTTTCAAATTCAGCTACTGTGATTTTCCAAGTCAATCTACTGTAATTATTTTTTACAGTCACCCTAGAGTGTTTTCAGAAACATGCAGCCATTCATGGGGGAACATTTCTGATATCTAATAATTGTGGCAACTTAAGAGTTAAATTTACTCTGTGCCATCTTCCAATGCCACGTCTCAACTATATTACTGCATTTACATACTGACATTATATTTCTTGTCAAAAAAACTTTACATATTTCCTCAATCAATGAAATGATTACAAGGAAAGCCTGACCAACTTCAAATGTAAATATATCTGGGATACAAAAGACAGTCATGGCTAATGATCCAAATTTGGAATATTTTATATGTTTAACACAAGGAGAACATTTCGTAATAGGAGAAGCTAACAAGGAACAAGTATTATCCCAATAAAACATTCTTGTGTAATCAAACTAGAGTCAAGGTTTTAGATTTTGATTTAGTTTATTATTTAATAATTAACCTAGTGTTCCTACCCTACGAAAAAACTATACATCTTCATGTTTGAATATCATAAAGATGTCAAATAAAGAAATGAAATTAAAACGACCTTAGATATGGGAAGAATTAGCTTCACCAGCACTTAGAAAGCAATACAAACTGACTGCTGGTTGCTAAAATTAAAAACTGCAGAATTCAAACACTATTTCTGAATGTACTTGGTAATGAGATATGCCATGTGAAGTTAAAAGGGTCCAAACTAAAAGACTATCTTTTTAGGCAAATCTTCAAAAACCCCAGCAACATGACAAAGAAGAAAAAAATTAATTCTATTTCATAGGTAACTGTCAAATGCAGATCTCTTTTCTTCCTATTCAGAGTAAATATTTATTAACTCCATAAATAAAGTGTTATTGAACACTCAGCCTAATTTTTTAATTTTTGTTTCATTTTCATGAAGTCATATGGAAAATAGATACTGTGCCCAAACATTTAAATTGACTTCTGCTATCTTAGGGAAGAGCTAGTTGTCTTAGAGCGGAAGACTAGAAATTAAAAGCCTGGAATCTTTTTCTGAGAGTCTTACAAACTCTCCTGAGATGAATATGGAAATTATCCAAAGTTTTTTTTTTTTAAGTAACTTTGGAAAAAGTGGTGGATATGTTAAAGAATAATCTATTTTTAATAACAAAAATCAAAGCATTGAGGAAAGTATGTTTCCAAATTGAGCATTTTGATTTTGATAATGAACATAAAGTTAGGAATAGCTTTTAAAAATCATTCCACTGCTGTGGAAGACCACTTGGCTGTTCCTCAAAAAGTTAAACATAGAATTACCATATGATCCCACAACCCTACTTCTAGGTATATGCCCAAAAGAACTGAATACAGGTACTCAAACACATACACACATGTTCACAGCAGCTCTATTCACAATAACCAAAAGGTGGAAATAGCCCAAATATCCATCAATAAATGAGTGGAAAAACAAAGCATGGTACAGCCACATAATGGACTATTATACAGCCATAAAAAGGAATAAAGTACTGCTACATGCTACAAAGTGGATAAACCTTCAGCACATTATGCTAAGTGAAAGAAGTCAGATGCAAAGATCACATATTGTATAATTCCAATTATATGAAATATCCAGAAAAGATAAATCCATAGAGAGAGAACTCAGACTGGTAGTTGCCAGGGTCTAGGGAAATTGGTTAATGAAAGAAACTGCTTATTGGGTAAGGAGTTTTACTTTGGAGTGATGGAAATGGTTTAGAACCAGATAGGTGTGGAGATCACACAACATTGTGAATGCATTAAATGTCAATGAATTCTTCGCTTTAAAATGATCAATTTTATGTCATGTGAATTTCATCTCAAATTATTTTTTTAAATGCTATATCACCAAAACTTCTGATGATATAGAGGACAGTAATGTTTGGAAAAATACAGACATTGACAATTCTAAGTTTAAAAATGATCCCAAATAGACTCTGAATGTGAAAAAAAAATTAAGAATACCTTGAACAAATTATTTTGCTTGTATTTTTCTTTGTATGTCTATTTAAGTGTGATAAAACATAAAATTTTGTCTAAATCTTAAGAGTTTTTCAGTACATAAAAAATATTCAGTAAGAGAAAATATTCATTTTAAAACCAAAATTATTTTCCCTTGTACCTAAAATGGTTTAAAAATCAACAATGCTACTTAAAGAGTAAACCCTGACAGGTTACGGCAATCAATTATGGGCATAGAAGACAGTTTTTGAAATAAACAAAGCAGTTAAAGATAAAGCCAAGAAATTCCAGAAAGCATCTTAGGAGAATTTAAACCTTAAATTTCTACAGAGATATGAACATTACCCAAATGAAGGACGATCAGTTTAACGTAAATCACAATAGAACTCTTTTAGTCAGGTTCATCATTATGCAGATTTTCACACACTTCAGAACAAATTATCGATTTGTAGACAAGGCAGGATTAAGTGCCTTTCAGCTGTAGGAGGCTATGAAATAAAACTAAATAAAACTACATATGGTAAAAAGTGTACAATAACAAAGTTGCTTTAAAGTAACAGTAGTCTCAAACACCGTCAGTATATTATAAAAGCAATACATTTTACAATCCATGTTATTGCAGGTTTCATTTAACTTATAAAGATTCATTTTGAATTTCAATATTACTTGGGTAATTAGAATGTTCCATGTAAGCTCAAACATAAGAAAAGAATTTTTAAAGTACACTTATATAATATATGGTAAAGACCAAGTTTTAAAAACTGGTCTCATTAACAAATTAAGCTTAGATTTTGGAGTTTAAAAAACTAAGTGCCAATAAGCACACCTAATGCCCAGATCTTGGTTTCTTCAATAAAAAGACCAGGGCTCCTTGGAGAAATGGCTGATTCCAGCAGGGGGCAAGAGATATATAAGATAAACCTGGAGCAGCGTGTAGTGCCAGAAAGTAAGGAAGTGCTCAAAACAAAAACTCATTTTCAGTGCAAAGGCACTGAAATGAGATATTTTGAATATCTGCTTGCACAAACTGGCTATGAATTTGTAGAGACGGGCCACTTCCTTTAAATGCCTTTTAATTTCTTCCTATAGAGCAGAGCTTCTCAACCTCAGCCCTGTCGACATTTTGGGCTGGATACTTGTTTGCTGTGAGGGCTGCTCTGCCCTCTGTAGGAAGTTTAGCAACATCACTGGCCTCTACTTACTAGATGCCAATGGTATCCTCTCCCTTCTCCCCAGCTGTTACAATCAAAAATGCCCCCAGACTTTGCCAAATGTCCCGGAGTCTCCATCATCCCACTCCCAATTGAGAACCACAGCTCTAGAGAAATTTCCAAAATGCTGAGCAAAATAAAACATGATAGTTAAAACAAACAGAACAATACCGCAAGATTCTGGCTGGCATTAAAGAACAAGCAAAGGGAAGAGGGATCTCAATGGAAAGGAGTTCGTTTTGTCTTCTTGAGTGTTTATTTTCTTCTTTCCTCTTCAGTAATTGGCAATAAGGCCCTTTTAATAACTGGTTTAACACTGTACTCCTGATCCCCTAACTTCATTCCCACTGCTGCCAACAAGCCTCATGGCAGAAAAGAAAAAAGCCCTAGTGTTTGACACATTTCACGAAAGCTGTCCTTCAAAGGCACTTGGTTGAGAAGTAATTTAATTAAAGACAAGGACAACAGCCTGCCAGTTAAACTCAGAAACACCAAATGAGGAGGGTGCTACAGTTTCTGGAATCCCATCTTTTCTGCTACTAATAAAACTCACTGAGCCCAGAGTACTAAAAGAATTGTCATAATGTATTCGGGGTGTGAAACTGAGAAATGTTCACCTATTCCAGTGAATCACTCTTCCATAACATTTGAAAAGAAGTGCAATGTACTCCCCTTGGGCAAACACCTGTTTACAAACAGGAACATACAATTAACAGAGACTAGTTCCTTTTACACCCTGTGCCAAATTCACTGTAACTCATTTGGCTTCTGCCAGAATTGGATTCTAATCCTTTGTTCTAGACCATTAGCTATAATCTTTAGCTTCTTGTTTGTTACTTATTTTAGCAAAAAGCACAGAAAGATTTTCCACAAAGAAAAACTGGCACAGAATAGTTAATATAAACACTCCCCAAAGTGGTAAGGTAATCCACAAATGGACTAGAAATTTAAATGAAAGTCTAATTATATATACTGATACCATATACTCTCAAAGAAGAAATCTATGGATCAAATGAACAAACAGGTACATTGGGACGCTGTTCTGAAAACTTTATTCTCAAAAATACTAAAAGAAGCCTGTTTTTATCTTTTACATTTTTTCTCTCATTCAAAAAATCAACTTTTTACATTTTTCAGATGTGTTCCATTCAGCCTTTCCTCGGATGACTTTCACATTTCTTCTTAAAGAGTGATATAAACAGTTTTGCTAAATCAGACATTTTCTATAATAAGCATTATTCAAAAAAAAAAAAGTGCACAGAGTCATCCAGGCCAGACAACTGTCTCTTTTTGTCTCTTTTACAAGCACACCTGAGGACTCCATTTAAATTGGATAGTGCTGATCTCAGAGCAGAACCAGCTAATTGTCTCAGAGCTAAAAGACTAGAAATTAAAAGCCTCAAACCTTTTCCTGATCCTGCCACTTGCTGTGTTACTTGAACGTCACTTAACCTCTTCGGACTTTTATTGATCTATAAATGGCAACTATTTGGCAAACGATAGGGTGATTTATGGAATGGGCACTTTAAGAGCATTGACTAAAAGTGGTTAAATTAAAAGTTAAGTTGTATTTTTAAACTCTAAATAGAGATATTGAGGTCTTTAACACTCTTTTCAGACACAATTTCCTGAAAGTTTCTTTTTTACAGATAAATATATCATGCTTCCAGACAAACTAACCTTGAGTTCAAAATCATCAGCTAGCTAAGGAAAATTCAAGACTTTTCATCCTAAGATACCATACATGTTTTCCATATATTCTGTGAAGTATTTTAGTGTAAATTATATCTTATTCCATCAACAAGTAAGTTTCAGAAGGTATCTGATCTCTCAACATACAGAAATGAATACGGTGACATTTCTCATTGAGTGACTATAGTGACAGTGCTTATTAAAACAATAACATGACCAAGACCCAAGAGTCCTTTTTCTTTGGTACAGAGAAAGTCTTAAAATCTTACCCTCAGAACAGGTGGAATAAAGGTCCTGAAATCTTCCTATCCTATTTCTCAATATTAAGAGACTAGTTTTGTAGAAGCGGAAACTCCTCTACATAAGCATAAGCTAATTTATTTCATTCTTGACGTTGCTCTTGTACCCCAGGAAAATATGTGGTCTCTTGCCAATAACACACAGTATTATAAGGCTGATTGCTTCTGTGACTCATTAATCAGCATGTCCCATGCATCTTCCAGAAAGATGACCCTCGGTGTAAACAATGTCTAAAGAGACCCACAGAAGCCAGAGAAGAGGGCAAAAGGGTAAACCCTAATCTCTCTCCCAAAGGACTAGCTTTAAAATAGTCTGAAGTACACGTATGGCCCCCTCTTAGGGGCCAAGTAGACATTTTCCACCTTGCACCATGGTGACCAAATCTCACCCCCACTTACTCCTTGTCCCACTTAATTAATCCTCATCCCACTTAATTAACAGTGCTACTCATTTGTTCTACAGATGTTTTCTATTTAGGAAAATCAACTAATGATCAGAATCAGTTATAAGAAGTTAATCAATAATCCTTCTATTTATGACTGATTTGTTCTATTTTAAAACTTGAACTGTTTGGAGATGTTACATCTTGTCACTTTTTAATCAAAGTTCCATCTGACACTCTGTAGGAGATGTAGGGATATTATTTAGTAGCATCCTACAACATTCATGGCTTTGTTATCCATGACAGCAAACCTGAACTTTCCATTCTATCTGAAAGAGACACTTATTTACCCATATCTAGGATACAGAAAAAAAAAAAATACTTTAGGGGAGAGGGGAAAAAATGAAGAAAGTCCTCGTTTAAATTCAGGTTTTGTTTTTTTAACTCAAAAACAACCATAAAACCCACCTAGAACAAAGCAAAAGAGAGTTTTCTAATTACCACTTAAAAATAACTTTGTATTAGACTAATATAAATTAGTACAGGCACAGGTTTAAGAGGAAAGACTGAAGTGAAGACAGCATCTTATTTCTTTTATTATCTACCTTTCCTTGCATTCATTACAAGTATTACAGCAATACAGCTGCCACATTGTAAATGATGCTTTCTTAATTAAATGCACATTTTTTCCTTCATTATGGAACAAATTCTAGAATTTACATTCAAATTCAAAGCCTATGGGAAATTCAACATTACCTAGCAGTTTAAAGGATTTCAAATTACAGCTCAAATTTGTTTAAACGTACATTATTCCCACATCAGTTCCAAGACACTCAGTCCCCATCCCTCCGTGTACTATAAAAATATCTGTTATTTCTATGATTAAACAAAAATTGTTCACCAAAGGACACAAATATTACATAACACTCACATCTTGGCTGATGGGCTTTATGTGTGTGCACATGTGTGTAGGACCCCATGCCTCTGCTTTGAGAGCTAATTTTTCCCCAGCACAATAATTTCATTATCTCCACATATTCCAGACATTTCTGAAATTGCTTGTTATCAAATATAAAAGGCAGGCATAGTGACTTACTCCATGGCACTAATAAACGATTTCTTCTTTTTTAATGTCGTAACAATATGTTGGGCCAAATAAGCAACCACTTATCACTAACAGCTCTGTTAAAAAGAAACACAAGAAAGGCCAACCCAGATTTTTCTTATTAATACAATCCTCTGTAGTTCTGATCTTTGGTTAGCTGGGGACCCAATTCAGACATGGCCTTTTTAAAGAAAATCAGTACCCTAATTACCACACCACATGGGGGTGTTTTCACCATTGATGGTTTTCCAGCCTCTAATGCCATAGTCGCCTGTTAATCATTGCTGCGGGGATAGTTTTGGTGAAGTAAAGCCTAGGAAAAGCCAGACCAACTTTGTCAGATTGCCTTGAGTAGTGGGACATGAAGGCAATATTTTGAAATAGGAAAAACAAAAAACAAAAAAGAAGAAGGGATAACTTGCCAAGAATTTCTTTCTGGGTTAGTAAGCTGACTTTCTATAAAATATGAACAAATTTTCTAGTCAGAGGCAGATTTTACCTGGAAAATTTTCCCTAAAAAATTATGAAGGACAGCAGTAGCCCAGAATCGCTATCTCATCTCAGAAACTGAGGTTTCCTGACAGCAAAGACAACTACAGAGGGTGGACTTCGTGTCTTACATGTTCCCTCCCACTACAGTACCAACAGCTCTGAGGTAAGTACCACCATCACGTCCATATTTTACAGATGAGGAACTGATGTCTGAGGAGGTCAAGTGATTTGCCAAGGTTTTCTCAGCAGGGAGTGACAGAGCCAGGGAACAACTGTGTACCAAGTACTCAAGAACAATAAAAGCAGCTAGCATTTACTGAATACTCTGCATATATCATCTCAACCTCACAACATGATAAACTGGATATAACTGGGATTGCTCCTCCTTTATAAAAGAAAAATGAATTGTAGGGGAATTGTCACTTGCCAGTGGTCTTACAGCTCATTGGAACTGCTCTTACACCAGAAAGATAAACGTTTGCCTTGGGCCCTGAGTTTTGTGAGGCCAGAATGGGGTCCACTCCTGGCCAAACTCCTCCCCACAGGGAAAGTTGTCTATAAAACCAAGGGGATGTACAAACAAAGAGACTGCACCTTCCCTTCTAAATATGTTCTTTTTAGCACAGAATTCCCTGCCCAAACTGCCCCAAGTCTACCTTCCAGGGCCACTCCTGAAATCCTTCCCCAGGACTCACTATATAGCAGGTGTGCACAAGCCTACATCCATCTACCTAACAGTGCAGTAGCCATTATGATTGAGGTGTCTTGACCCCAGGTCTCGAGATGAATCATGATTTGTCTGAGCCAATCATGATAATCCCATCCTCTTGGCAGTGACCTGTTAAGGAACTTGGCCTAAGCCACTCAATGCTTCTCCAGTATCAAAGATTATTTCCAAAATGGACAAGTGATAAAATACAGGCCAGAGAGAAATAAGGAAATGTCTGCTGGGAGCTTCTTGGAGTTTATTTCCTCTAAGAGTAAGCCTTTGGATAGTGTGTGCAGCTGTGAGGTCCAGCACTGCTATAGACATCTCACTACTACCAGCCTGAGGGAGAAACCAAAACACAGAGGAAGTCAAAGCCAAGTGAGTGATAGGGCATCAGAATAGAAACTACTGGATTAAAAACAACTCTGAATCCTATGGACTTGCAGTTATATGAACTCATACATTTCTTTATTGTTTAAGCCAATCTAAGTTGGGTTTCAGTTATTTAAAGCCCAAAGCATCCCAAATTAGTAGATTCTCAAAGCCCATGTATGATATTGCCTCCCATGCAGGGCAGGAGATGGGGGAGGACCAGAGGCAGCACTGACCCCCAGGGAAGAGACCCCAAAGGCTACTAAGCCATGTTCCATCCAGAGTAACATGTATAGTTGACACTTGAACAATGAGGGGATTAAAGGTGTGACCCCCACACCCTGCCATGCAGTCAGAAATCCATATACAACTTTTGACTCCCCCAAATTTAACTACTAATTGCTTACTCTTGACCTGAAGACTTCCCAATAACATAAAGTCAATTAACACATATTTAATATATGTATTATATACTGTATTCTTACAATAAAGCTAAAGAAAAGAAAATGTTAAGAAAGACATAAGGTGGCTCATGCCTGTAATCCCAGCATTACAAAGTAATGAGGCATTACTTTGGGAGGCCGAGGCAGGCAGATCACCTGAGGTCGGGAGTTCAAGATCAGCCTGGCCAACATGGTGAAACCCTGTCTCTACTAACATACAAAATTAGCTGGGCATGGTGGTGCATGCCTGTAATCCTTGCTACTCGGGAGGCTGAGGTAGCAGAATTGCTTGAACCTGGGAGGCAGAGGTTGCAGTGAGCCAAGATCATGCCATTGAACTCCAGCCTGGGCAGCAAGAGCAAAACTCCATCTCAGAAAAAAAAAAAAAAAAAGGAAGTCACAAGGAAGAGAAAATACTGTTAATTTAGCGGAAGTAGATCATCATAAAGGTCTTTATCCTCATGGTCTTCATGTTGAGCAGGCTGAGGAGGAAGAAGAGGAGCTGGTTTTACTGTCTCTGAGGTGGCAGAGGCACAAGAAAATGAACGTATAAGTGGATCTGTGTAGTTCAAGCCCATGTGGTTCAAGGGTCAACTGTATTTACATCCAGCCTGACACTATCAGCAGAGCAAAGGCCATTTAGTCCCTTCTTCCCTTTAACTCAGCTGCTTTGCTGAGTGGGGTTAAAAAAATCTGAATCCTCCACAACATAAGACCATGTAAAGAGCAAAAAGAATGTGTCTTAATGATATCACCACTCTTAACCCATAACCATAGTTAAGACTTAGCATGATTTCCAGTACTTCAAAATTTCAGTCATATGGAAGATTTTGGAAGAGATGAGTGTTTGTATAGCTAGCAGTGAAACATATTATTTTGAAGGAAAACCTTTCTAAATTGTACTGCCAACTCCACTGCCTTCTTAAATAAAGTGCACAGTCATGTAATTTAATCTTTTCTTGATGACTCAGAAGTCACCATTATGAACATCAATTGCTATATTTGATTATAAATTTATTCAGCCAGAAGAAATTACAGACAGGCAGAAAGCTCTTTTGATCCTATACTACCTGGCTATAACTTTTGCGTTATTATCACTTTTATATTTATAGTTTTTATTCTCTTTCTTCTGATTACACTATCAGTGGTTACTTCCCACTGTTGCTACAGTGTGTTCCCATAATAACCTTTTTACCCTCAAAATTTATGACATCTACTCTACTGTAATTTTGGAAATCCACTAAACATATAAGTAGGTATTTTAACAAATATTTAATAATAGATATTTAGTGAACACTTAGTATGTTTCCCGAATTATGCTCAGAGCTTTGTGTCCATTACCTTATTTAATATTCAAACAACCCCATAAGGGACATATGATCTTCTCCACTAGAGAAAATAAGAACGTTGAGGCTAGAAAGACATTAAAGGCAAAGTTCCAAGTGAGGATATACAGCACTTTCCTACAAGTAAAGTGCAAGGGGCTTTGTGAACATTGTTTTGACTATTCAAAAAGCTGTAGTTCCTGGTGAGGGAAAAGAAGGGCTGAATTTCAGTAAAATAGAGTGTCGTTGTGGAAGGACAAACTTGGAAATGAACTCAATTCTATAAGCTAATGTTAAAGAGGTAGTTCTCAGAACCAAACACTTAGTAATAAACTTAACCAAGGTGATGGAAGACTTGTACACTAAAAACTATAAAACACTGCTAAAAAAAAAAAAAAAGATAAAAATAAATGAGAAGATATCCTGTGTTGGTAAGATCCCTATATCAAAATTCTACTGGTGGCCAGGTGCAGTGGCTCACGACTGTAATTCCAGCACTTGGGGAGGCTGAGGCAGGTGAATTGCTTGAGGTTAGGAGTTCAAGACCAGTCTGGCCAGCATGGCAAAACCCCCTCTCTACTAAAAATACAAAAATTAGCTGGGCATGGTGCTGCACACCTGTAATCCCAGTTTCTTGGGAGCCTGAAGCACAAGAATTGCTTGAACCCAAGAGGTAAAGATTGCAGTGAGCTGAGACCACACAACTGCACTCCGGCCTGGGTGACAGAGCAAGACTCTGTCTCAAAAGAAAAAAAAAAATGTTCCCAATGGCATATTCTGCAAAAACAGAAAACAAAAATTGTTAAAATGTCCACAGTACCAAAAGCAATCTCAGAGTTACTAAAATCCCTATCAAAATCCCAATGGCATGTTATGCAAAAACAGGAAAAAAATTCTAAATTTCATATGTAACCTCAGAGAATCCAGAAGAACAAAAACAGTGAGACAGAACAAAGCTGGAGACTTCACACTTACTGATTTCAAAACCCATCACAAAGCTGCAGTAATTAAAATAGTATGGTACTGGCATAAAGACAGATATGTAGACCAATGGGACAGAACAGAGAGCCCAGAAATAAACCTCAAATATATGGTCAAATTATCTTCAACAAGGGTGCCAAGACTACACAGTGGGTGAAAAGATAGTCTCTTCCACAAATAGTATTGAGAAAACTAGATAACCACACATAAAAGAGGGAAATAGGGCCTGTATTTAACACTATATTAAAAATTTACATAAAATGGATTAAAGGCTGAAACATAAGACCTGAAACTATAATTTTTAGAAGAAAACATAGGGGAAAAGCTTTATAACACTGCATTTGGCAAGGACTTATTGGTGTCATCACCAAAAGCACAGGCAACAAAAGCAAAAGTAGAACTATATAAAACTTTATTAAAACTTCTGGGCTGGGCACGGTGGCTCATGCCTGTAATCCCAGCACTTTGGGAGGCCAAGGCGGGCAGATCACAACGTCAGGAGATCGAGACCATCCTGGCTAACATGGTGAAACCCCGTCTCTACTAAAAATACAAAAAATTAGCCGGGCGTGGTGGCGGGCGCCTGTAGTCCCAGCTACTCGGGAGGCTGAGGCAGGAGAATGGCATGAACCCAAGAGGCAGAGCTTGCAGTGAGCCGAGATCGCGCCACTGCACTCCAGCCTGGGCAACAGAGCGAGACTCCATCTCAAAAAAAAAAAAAACAACTTCTGAACAGCAAAGGAAACAATCAACAAAATGAAATGGCAACCTATAAAATGGGAGAAAATATTTTCAAACCATGTATGTGATAAAGAATTAATATCCAGAATATATAAAGAATTCCTAGAACCCAATAACAACAAAAAAACTAATCTGATTTTAAAATGAGCAAAGAATTTGAATAGAGATTTCTCCAAAGAAAACATGCAAATGGCCAAGACGCATAGGAAAAGATGCTCAACATCAGTAATCATCCAGAAAATGCAAATCAAAACCACAAAGAGCTATCACCTCACCCCCATTAGGACAGCCACTATTAAACACACACACACATCAGTGTTAGTGAAGATGTGGAGAAACTGGAATCCTTGTGCACTGTTGGTAAGAATGTAAAAGAGTGCAACTGCTATGAAAAACAGTATGGAGTTTCCTCAGAAAACTAACAATAGAACTACAACATGATCTAGCAATCCCACCTCTGGGTATATATCCAAAAGAATTAAAAACAAGATCTCAAAGAGATATCGGCACATTCATGTTCATTGCAGCATTATTCGCAATTGCCAAAGGGAAGAAGCAACATAAATGTCCATCAAAAGATGAATAAAGAAACTATGGTATGGCATATATATGAATATCATTCAGCCTTTAAAAAGAAAGAAATCCTGTCATGTGTTATACAGCATAGACAAATACTGAGGACCTTATGCTAAGAGAAATAAACCAGTCACAAAAAGACATGATTCCACTGCACGATTCTACTTATGAGGTATCTAAAGTGGTCAAAATGAAAGAAATAGAAAGTAGAATGGTGGTTGTCAGGGGCTGACCTGACAGGGAGTGGGAGGTAGAGAGTTGTTGTTTAATGTATGTAGGGTTTCAGTCATGTGGGGAATGGGTGGGTCTGAGATCTGTTGCACAACAATGTATATGTGGTGGACAATATTGTACTATACACTTGGAAACGGGAAGGTGAATTTTATGTCGTGTGTGTCTTTTTTAATATCTTTATGCGTTTGTTTGCCACAATAAAAAGGGAGGGCGGGATGGAAGAGTATCTCTGTTATTGGCCAAGAATGATACAATTTGTTTCCTTAATTCCTATGGTAAAACCACAGGCATAAGAAATACAGTTGGTTGAGTTTGTTTATTTCATTTAAATGTTTTGTTTCCAGGTTATATACAGAGAGATATGTCCTGAAAATGTCTTTGTACTCTAACACAGATACATGCTGACCATTCCAATAATGTGAAACCTTACTCATTAAACTTGGCTTATATGAATTTCTCAAAAATAGTAAACCTTCAGGCCATCCCAAGCCCTCACTGCTGGCTTCCTGTCCACACAGGAAGTCATCTGTCCACCCAGCCCCCAAGCCTCTCCAGGGCTCCGGGCCGTAAGAACCATTCCAGTTACTCTAGGGGTTAACTTAGCTATTTATTGGTGAAGCATGCTGAGTTCCAAACAGTGAAATTACAAATTTGGGAAACAAATCTGTCCATAAATTGGGAATTGCCTGTAGCCAGTACCATTCTGTTAGTGATGTATTGTCTATGGCTGGTAATTCACGTACCCCCTCCTTTACTGCTGCCCTTACAGAAGCCCCAGGGAATAAACAGGGCATTGCAGTTCTCCCCAAAGTCATCCATTCAGGGCTGACACCCCAGCTAAAGTAGCAGCAAAAAACCGAATTCCACAGCACAACTACCACGATCGATGCCCAGCACAAGGACTCAGGACCTGGGTTTCTTCCTTGTCTCTCCCTTTCTTCCCTTGTTCATCTCAATATTTATTGAGAGGCAGTGAAACTCTGGAACCAGACTACTGGCATTCTTCTCAGCCAGCTAAGAGCTGTGTGACCTTGTGCAAGTTACATAAATTCTCTGAGTTTGAGTTTAACTCCAAAATGCAGGTAATAATACCTACTCTTGTCCTCTGGGAGGAAATGAGTCAATATATGTAAAGCACTTAGAAAAAGTTGATACAAATTAAGTGCTCACTAAATGTTAACTATTTTTCTTATTATGTGCCAGGGCCTTCATGCCAGGGCCTATGTCAAATACTAGGGAGACAGCAGTGAATGAGACCAACATGGTTACTGCTCAGGGAACATTTAGATTTGCAGATTTGGCACCAGTTCTGATACTTTATGAATAAACTGTCTCAGATTCCTATTCTTTAGAAAGGAAAAAACAATCCTATTCAATGCTTGTTGTTGGTTTAGCATAATCATCATTAACATATCATTTCAATGGTACTGAATGCTTATATTACACGTATTGGGCCAATTGCTTCACAGGCTTTACCTCATTTAATCCTCACATCAAAGTCCTGAGCTATACTATCATCCTCTTTTACAGTTCAAGAAACTGAGGAACAGGGAGATTAAGTATAATAAGATTCAAATCCAGGTCTGTCTGACTTTGTTCTGGAGTCCTACCCCATGCCGCCTTCAGAATAGTAAATGAGAGCCCTTGAAGTGGAAAACTGCCAAGGCAAAGGGAATGCACTCAGACTACATCACAGACAGGAAAAGACATGATCTGGAAAACCAACCCAAGCCCAATAGAATATACATCAGAAAGGCTAGGAAACAAGGGAGGGAGAGCCTGAACTGGGACAATTTCTAGAGGTCTGAACAGAGCTGAATCAGAAAAAGTCCTTGGTTTCCCACATAGGAAACCAAGGCAACGCTGCAGCTATCAGGACAAGCAGAGTCCAGAAAACTAGTGGCCAAGAATCAGAGTGGCAGAACATCAAAGAAGGCAGGAAGCCTTCAACTTCCAACTTACTGGCCAGAACTGCGGAACACATCCACTCTAAGCTGAAAAAGAGCCTAGAAAATAGATTGGTTTTTTTTGTTTGTCTTGTTTTTTTACAAACTAGGTATCAGTAAAACTTTTGCTCACCCAATCCCCTCTCCACTAGCCTCCCTACTTCTCAAACAAAAGTGGAGTCCTGCTAGTAATGAAATTAGATAACATGTAGGCAACCCAGAGAACCTGAACAACATATATCCATCTTTCCTTATTCATTGAAATCAGCTCTAATTCTTTAATTGTTTGGAACTTTCCAAAAATAACCTGCTATATACCAAGGGCAAAAGCCATCAAAAGTCAGCATTTGTGTGATTTTAAAATCACAGAAATTCTGTAACAGATACACGACCCATAGCAGCCTTCTCAGATCATTAACCTAATCATTCCACAGGCATCAAATAAATATTTAACACCCTGATAGTAAACTTCTCTAAAACAACACTAAATATTTCTAGTAGCAGATATGTATTTTAAAAAGTCTTTTTGGAAACAGTTGGATGACTAACCTAACAAGCATTAAATCAGATCTAAAACTTCTATATGCAAATTTTTTAATGTCAGGACAATATTCAAAGTCTATTCAAAGTCCACTGAAGCCATGACTCCTAAAAAGGCTGATTATTTGTTATTACTTGATGTATTAAGTACTGCAAATGCTCAGTGTAATGAGTTTGTCCTCTGAAATCCTAGGTCTAACCAAACTGTCTTCCTCTGACATCTATTTCTTTGACAGGTGCCCACTATGATTGCTTCCCTGCAGCTTCCGTAATTAATTGTGGATCTCAAGCCTCTTGTTGTGATATCAATCTGGGGCCATCTGGCCTAGAAGTGAAGGGAGAACCCTACCAATCAGGAAAAAGTGGTATATTCTGGTTTGTTTCTTCTTGCACATCTTTAACAACCTTTGTTTTCCTATTTCTTCCTCCATGATAATGTGTAAGAAACACAATCCTAAAAATACTTGCATGGCCTTTGGATGGATGCTTCTAAGGCCTGATCCTTCGATAATGTAACATACTTCTTTGATTATCATATAAATTCATTAGTTTCTTTCCCACCTATCTAAACTATTAAACCTTCTCTTGGTAGCAGAACTTGCCACCTTTAGCCAATCTAGGGTGAAATGAGCCTAGCAGTCAACTCAGACTGAATCTGTTCTCCACATATTCAGGCTTTGTCCAGATGCCAGCCGGAAGCCCTCTGAAGTGCTCAACATCAGAACTGAATTGGGGATTGGTGTGCTTCAGACAAAGGAAATGGAAAAGCAAACAACCCAATTTCTTTCGCTAATATTGCTCACTACTCACTCCATAGCATGTTAGTGAATAGGCTGACCATGAAAAATGTGGTCTCATCTTTGATGAATGAAAGAACTGCAGATAAGACAATGAAAATGGCAAGAATTAAGCTGCTTTCGCATTTAATCACTTTCTACCTTTTCTGGGGCAAATATCAAGCTTCCAACTTTAAATAAACCTTAAATGAAGGCCTCATTCTCTTTTTAGATAGGTTGTTTGATCATGGCAATAGGCAGGTGTGCAATTGATACCTCATGTTTGCCTGCTTTTAGACTCGATATAATGAAGTTATGACATCTTACATTGTAAGGGAATTTCAAGCTTTTTTAAAAAAAACAGATTTAACATTTGGTTTAATTAATAATTAATATTGCTTAATAATTAAATGTTAACTTAATATTTACTATCAAGATATTAATCAAATGGCAATACTATGGACTAAGAATTGTACCTTAATATTAGACATAGAAGCACAGGAACTGTTGGCTCAAGTAATTTATTCTCTTTGCTCTCAAAGACTGAATTTTTAAGGCCTCCTTTATTCACCTGTAAAGTGTTGTGACTGTGATACCATGATGAAAGAGTTTTGTTGTTGCTGTTGCTCTTTTAATCTTAAGGAACCATATTTTAGATCTCTCACTCTCAAATCAAATAAATTTAAGCTTGGAGTTTTTGTTCTCAATATATTACTTGAAAGAATGATAATACAATTATACATTTTCTGCTTCAAAAATCTATTAATATCTGTATTAGTCTGTTTTCACACTGCTCTAATGATACTACTTGAGACTAGGTAATTTATAAAGAAAGGTATAATTGACTTACAGTTCCACATGGCTGGGGAAGCCCTAGGAAACTTAAAATCATGGTGGAAGGTGAAAGTGAAGCAAAACCTTCTTCACATGGTGGCAGGAAAAAAAGAAGTGCAAGTAGGAGAAATGCCAGATGCTTATAAAACCACCAGATTTCATGAGAACTTAGTATCACGAGAACAGCATGGGGGAACTGCCCCCATGATCCAATCACCTCCCACCAGGTCCCTCCCTCAACACATGGGGATTATGGGGATTACAATTCAAGATGAGATTTGGGTGGAGACACAGCCAAACCATATCAATATCATTTAGATGGATTAAAATAGTTTCAACAATGTGATAAGCAGTTTAATAAACAGAGAACATTCCAACTAATGGAGGACAACGCAAACTTTTTATACCTCAATTTCTCAATCTGGTCACTGAGGTCTTATTATAAAATTTAACTTTATGCATCAACATACAAGTAGTTTACTAAGTAGATATTTACCATGATGTACTGGCATTTCTGACATAAATGCAATACATGTGTTCCTGCAAAACTTCATGTTTTGCAAAATTGCTATGAAAATAACAGGGCTTATGAGGAAAAAGGGATTATGAGCAGAGCACTCAAAACTTATGCAATTCTGTAATCAGAGCATTAGCTAAAATAATAACAGTTCTAACAGGAATATTAGCACAGTTCAATCTCCGCTGGCATTTGCATTCAGCAGTTAGTCAATGCTTAAAGGCCTGAAAACCCAGGCTCTGCTTCCTCCTACAGGATGTAGGTCCTTACACAGATTCTCCAAGAGAGACCGGTTCCATCAAAATTTAAAATGTGACCTAGGGATGTAACCTATTGTACAGCCTTGTTCCTCTTCTTCTTCCTCTCCTTTCTCCACTCACTTCCCCTCAACATACATGTACTATTTTTCTAAATGCAGGGAAAGATGCACTCTGCCCTCCCAACTTCCCTAGACAGCTGAAAATTATGGACAATCCAGCCATTTTGGAAGCAACTAAACCAGCCACTACTTGCCCTAAAATAAGAGCTTTCTGCAAAATTTTCAACTGTATTTTAAGGTCTGCATATATTGATAAGGCTTTGTCTTCAGTTGTGAGCAGGGAGAATAGATTATACTGGGCATGTCCTCTCCACCAGCGACAGACTCCAAAGCATGAGCTAGAGCTCCTAGAATAAAAAGCAGTTAGTTGACCTCCCATCATGCGATGTTCTGGGCTCTTACTTAAGATCACTAAGCCTTGACCCTGGCATAAATCCAAGCAGCACTCATTTAGTACACGTTCTTTGGAGCCAAGACATCTGTGTGTTGTAATAACATGCAAGTTACAAAAGAGTGTTTATATCTCACTTTAGTATAATGTGAACATTTAACTATTGCAAATCAGCTTCCTATAATGACTAGTCCTTACTTAAAAGATTTATTATATTTCCAATTAAAGTCCTTAGCAGTACACAACAAATTTATATGAACTGATTAAGCTGTTCATTATGGCAGCTCCAGAAGTGCTTAATACAGTAGTTAACCACATTGGAAAACAGAAAAATTTAAAATAATCTGTATCATGTAAAATAACTAATCATATTTAGTGACTACTTCCAAATAACTTTTTTCATTTTTATCTCCCTAATAGAGTTACCGTTCTTCAAAACTGACAATAAAGAAACAGTTTAAGAATAGAGAATGATCCTTGAGGTATCAAGATGCAGAATGATTTGGATTTGGGGAAGCACTTCTCTAAGCCCCCATCTAAGACAGCAACAGTGGTGGGCATCTCTATTCTGAGGGTCTAGTGAAATACAGATGTGCAAGGTCATATCCTGACCCAATATGCTGCACCACAGGTATCACCCTTCAAAAGGCAAAGCTGAAATTCTGGCTAGGGTTGCCTCAGGGGGAAACAAGAGGAGAGTAATTATCCTTCAAACCTGAGGAGGTAATGGGAAAGGTCATTTCAGAGGTCAGAGGACCAATTCAAACAGCTCATCAATTCAAACACCTTCACTGATTTTTAAAACTATTCTACTGTGGTGAGCACAGTTTGAGCTCCCTGTTTCGGTAACTCATAAACTCCCACTGATGACTTCTTTTCTCAGGCATTCACTTTATTGCCTTAAACTTGTCTTAAGTAAAGTAATTTTTTAAAAGTTATAATTCATGGTCACACAGAAGGGGTCTGGTGTCATATGTAACCCATTTCGGCGTGATTACAAATCCATGCTTGCTAAGACTATAAGAGAATGCCAACATGAACTTCTTACAGGTACAATAGAAGATCAACAAGTTATTTTCGTCTTTTTTATTACAAAAACTGCACGCTTACGTGTAATAGGGATTCCAAAGTAAAGCAAAATGTCAAGTCCCTTTGTAGCAATTATTTCACACTGATCAAACACTTTTACATGCAGTTCTATGCAGTATTAATAAAAGCATGTACAATTGATATATTGTCCTTGAGAGACAATTTTTAAAGCATGGAGTCCATAGGGAAGAAAAATATAGGGGTTTCCCGGTGGGAGTGAAGGGCATGAAAGACAGGATATCTGTATTTAAGAGAATCCCAGTGACAAAATTAGTCCTCCACTAGCTACGTCTCAGAATATGAAGGAATTAACTTTTGCAGATTTCTCTTTATGAACAAGCAGACATAATGACAAGCAAGTCTCCTTTTCCATTTCCATCTTTCTATCAAACAAAAATCAAGTCATTCTCGTGAACAGTTAGGATTGAAGGGTTTGGGTTTTAAGATATTTGGCTTAAAACAAGTTCAATTTTTACCAAAACCAATCTCCAATTCATAAATTCTTGGTAATGGTGCCAGTTCTACTACAAAGTAGTCATAATTTTTCACAGAAATGAGTACATGATCTACCCATTTAGCCATATACAAGGTGTGACAGTACAATAATGAGACCGATTCCATAAGCCAGTCATAAAAACCAATTCCATTAACTTTTCATACATGACATATAAGATGCCAAATATGCTTTATGTTTCCAATAGACTTCCTCAGTTTTCAAAGCTATTTCTAAGGAGTGTTTTTTTCTTTCTGTCTATCTTTACACAGTGTGAAAATTGGACAAGGACCAATGCAGGTAATGGCTGCTTATAACTATAAGCAGACCTGGGTTAACTAAAGAAATCTGATAAACACCAAGCTAATGAGACCAAAAAAAAGGTGATCACATTATGCTTAATGCATACACCTTCTTTGAGGAACAATAATCCTTATACTTGGCACATTTATAGTGGAGCTTCCCATCATCACTGTTGATTTGTGAGGTGCTAATTAGCTTTTCTTTCTCAATCAGAAGAAAGGAATAATTTGTCAGATCAAAATGCACTTGCTTCCATTTTAATCAATTGTAAAACTTTAGCTTACTATTTTAAAAAACACTTTCTAACATTATTAATGTTCACCCCTCAATTCCACTACAAACGTAATAATTTGATGAAATGTTTCCAAAGTACTTCAAATACATGCCACTGATACTTTCTTGAGAACATTTATTTTTAAAAGTTCATATCTGTATTCTCAAACAACTTACACACCACAAACCACACTGCTCATTCTCTATGATTTATTTTACAGCCTGAATTATGCAAAATATTGTTATCTAAATCTCTTTCCTGGTCTTTGGCAAACATAATATGATAATTAGTATCAAGGGCGTTTAGACCAAATGTTCATGGATTCAACTGTCAAACTGACTGAAAGTGGAAATTTCTTAGAAGCATACGCTAGCAGTCAGGCACGGTGGCTCACACCTATAATCCCAGCACTTTGGGAGGCCAACGTGAACAGATCACCTAAGGTCAGGAGTTTGAGACCAGCCTGCCCAACATGGTGAAACCCTGTCTCTACTAAAAATACAAAAATTAGCCAGGCATGGTGGCGGGCGCCTGTAGTCCCAGCTACTGGGGAGGCTGAGGCAAAAGAACGGCTTGAACCCAGGAGGTGGAGGCTGCAGTGAGCCAGGGTCATCCCATTGCACTCTGGCCTGGGTGACAGAGTAAGACTCTGTCTCGGAAAAAAAAAAAAAAAAAAAAAGTGTATGCCAGGGATGGTTGAAAACATTGCTGTAATTGATGGGCAATCTTTGAGATAACCTATAAAAGGAATTCCTTTAACACATCCTAAACTTTCTGAGCTCCACAAGAGTCCAAGTCCTCATAACGGATTCTTAGGAAAGAAATCAAATCAAAAAGGTAATGAGATAAAACAAAAGTCATGAAAGCATACATTAGTTGCAATTAAATGGGTTAACAACCATGCATACATTAACTTCCTGATTTAATAGAGATATTATAAATATAAGTGCAAATGTGGGTTTTCAAGCTTCATGTGTTATTAACCAGAATGCTCAAGATCTCAGAAAGAACATTCTAAAGAAATAGACATAATTTATGTAGTAATAATCCAAAATATCATTAAATGATGAATTAAGTTTCCACAAGGTATTATTGTGATTTTCATTTTATGAATAGATGAATTAAAACAATGAACATAAAAAATGAACATTAAATATTTTTTGCAAATCAATCTAGCGTCTTGCCTCAGTTTGTATCCTGCTCTGTCTGAGCCCTTGGGGATATGGTTTCCAAGATTTGAAAGATTGAAAGACCTTTCTCCCCACCCTTTTTTTTTTGGCCATCTACAGCTCATCCTTTCCCCAAAACCCAGCTCATACACACAAATAGGGAGCATTCCTGGATTGACTCCACTCCAGCCTATGTTGATGATTCTTTTACTCTGCTTTCTCTCACAATTAGATATTCTACTTGTTATATAACAATCTATATCCACTCGATTATTGCTTTCATGCTTAGTAATTTTTTCCACTTAAACATTTTTCTTATTTTATTATTTCTGTTGAAGTGTTCGGAAAATGCACAGATTTTAAGTTCTCAGTTCAATGAATTCTGACAAATACATCTACCTGTATAACCAATACCCCACTAAAAATATGGAATATTTCTATCACCCTTCAAAGTTCTCACATTTCTTTTTCTAGTTAATGCCTCTCCCTCCCCAAAAGCAACCATTCTTCTAACTTCTATTGCTGTTGATCATGCTCATTTATTAAATTATAAATTATATCACTGCTAAATGGCATACACCATGCACTAGATCTTATGCTTCATATGAGCTTGGCCTACCTCGTGCAATGGTATACTGATGGACTCTGAAATTTTTCCATATTCAAAAATTCCCTATGTCCAACATCAACTAACTTAATGTGCTGTGATTCAGTACGTTTTCAGGTTCTTAATAAATGACTTGTTTAGGAATGAAATTCAAAATTCTGGCAGCTTCCCTTTCTTGACCTCAAACCTTTAAGCACTGCCTCAATAAACCTGAGTGCAGCCCCTCAAAATTGTAAGCTGTGGCCCATGACCTTCCATGTGCTACACAGTAGCATCCCCACCAAGCACCATTGCATATTTAATAAATTTTATCTGTTAAAACGAATGCCCCCAGCTGTCATGCATTTATGAATATTTAAAACTACCCTTTCTTTAGAAAACAAAAGCCAGTAAGAAAATAGGGATGACTGTTACTCTGTGCTGAACTAAGAACATATACCATGTACTGATGAGGGCAAAAGAGACCAAAAGAATGTTAGGCATCATTTAGAAAAATATTGATAACACTAATATCTCAAATTTGTATGGTACGTTATAACTTACAATGCACCTTCAAATAAGTTAAATTACACAACTCTATGAGATAAGCTTTATTATTTCCAACCTTCAATGGATGGAACTATGGCTTAGAATTTTTATGAGTCTTTTCCAAGATCAAGAGTTTTCATAAGTGTCTTTTCCATGATCACAAAGCTGGAAAACCGCCAGCCCTAAAGTCTAAGCCTTTTTGCATCACACTGTAAGGAAACATTACCTTATTTCATATCAAATTTCTCCTGGTATACAGTGTACTGCTCTAGACAAGCATCTCATGCAAAACCCAAACACTAAGGTTGACTCACTTGCCTTGCCTACCTCACAGTCAAGTCCTTGTGCCCTACCCTAGGTATCAGAAAAGACAGATTTATCTTTTCTTCCTCTAGAGAGAAAGGTTTTCCTTTAAGAATTGATAAAAGGCCGGGCGCAGTGGCTCACGCCTGTAATCCCAACACTTTGGGAGGCCGAAGCAGGTGGACCACGAGGTCAGGAGATCGAGACCATCCTGGCCAACATGGTGAAACCCTGTCTCTACTAAAAATACAAAAATTAGCTGGGCGTGGTGGCACACGCTTGTAATCCCAGCTACTTGGGAAGCTGAGGCAGGAGAATCGCTTGAACCCGGGAGATGGAGGTTGCAGTTAGCCAAGACTGCGCCACTGCACTCCAGCCTGGCAACAAAGCAAGGCTCCATCCAAAAAAAAAAAAAGTGATAAAAAAGAGAAAAAGTGGAAAAAGTGGATGTGGGCACAGCCTTATGGAGACAGGAATGCTTCAGTCTGAAATAATGAAAGCTGAGAAGGGAAATGTAGAAATCTATGAAATCATGGGTCGCATCAGAAAGACAATAGCATTTCTCCCAAAATAATATAGTAAAATGGAATTCTTTAAAACTCAGAGAAATCCATTTGATACATGCAAAAAGTAGTAAGAGCTCACATAATCACTAAAAAATCACAATACCCCATGAGATAATTCTTGCAAGAAATAAACTGATTCCAAAAGGAGAGAGCAAATATAGTAATAGCAGGGCCATGTGAGCAGCAGTAAGAAAAGGTGAGATAGTCCTTCCCAGCTGGCCCAGGGAAAAAAACTAGGGCCCGGCCTAGCATGTCACTCAGACCTGAGCTGGCCCCAGGCTTTAGGGCTGAAGGGTCCATAAAGCTTGACCAAGAATACAGGCATTTTTGGCTGTTTGTAAATCAGTCCAAAGCTTGAACACTCTGTGTTCACTCTTGGTGACTTACCTACCAAAGCACTGGTAAAGTGATAAAAATCCTGTGGGTACCTACCAAATATGATAAACTAAGGTTGTAAGAGACTCCTTCATCAGCTTTAGTCATGATAACTTGCTGAACTAACTGTTCCAATGGAAGAAGAGAATAGCAGCATACGAGAACATTCACCAGCTTTGTGAAATGAATATCCTGTGTTCTTTCTTTCTCAGCATTGTGTTTTTGAGACTGCGTTAAATATTAGCATGTATATAGCCCAAGTTCTTTCATTTAACTGCTCTCCAAATACTGTATCTAATTGTGCTCCTACAAGTAGTGTATGGGAATTTGTCATTGCTCCATGTATTTGCCAACACTTCATCCTATCAGAAATTTCCCTTTTTCTTCAGTTTGATTTGTATGAAATGGATTTTCCCTATGGGTTTTAATTTATACTTCTCTGATTACTACCAAGGTTAAGCATCTTTCAGTGTCTTTTGGCAGCTTACATTTTCTCCTTCAGAATTTTCTACACATATCCATTGCCTGATTTTTCTACTGGACCCGTTATTCTTAATTATGTCAGATTCTTTACATACTCCTTTCCTGGTAGAATGAATTAAAAATATCTTATCTTAATTTTGTACCTGGTTTCCTTTGTTATACAAAAGTTATATTTCAATTTAGTCAAATTTATCAATCTTTGATTTTAAAGGTTGGCTGTGCTTTTTATAACTTGCTTCGGAAGTCCTTCCCTACCCTGAGGTTAAAAATATAAGCTTCTCCCTTTTCTTTTAAAAGGTATATGTTTCCCATTTAGGCATTTAATTTACTTGAGATTTATTTTTGTTTATGGTATGAGGTAAGGATCCAATTGCATTTTTTATATATAGATAGCCAATTGGTTTAGTTCTGTGGTATTTTAAATAAAAACACCACAATATGTTCATTATGGCCCTTATCACCAGGTGTTACAATATGCTTTTCTGCATTTTGTTGACAGTGAGTTAGAATTACGAAAGAGAGCCTATGTGTTTTCCATTTCTATATTTCAAAACTTAACACCATGTCCAGCAAAAATGTTGAAAAAGTTGCAAAAGCTGTTCAAAACAGCTGTACAAAAGCTGTGGGGTTTTTGTTTGTTTTGTTTTTGCAACGGAGTCTCACTCTGTTGCCCAGGCTGGAGTGCAGTGGCAGGATCTTGGCTCAGTGCAACCTCTGCCTCCCGGGTTCAAGCAATTCTCCTGCCTCGGCCTCTCGAGTAGCTGGGATTACAGGTATGCACCACAGTGTCCGGCTAATTTTTTTTTATTTTTAGTAGAGACGGAGTTTCACCATGTTGGCCAGGCTGGTCTCAAACTCCTGACCTCAGGTGATCCGCCCACCTCGGCATCCCAAAGTGCTGGGATTACAGGCATGAGGCACTGCCCAAAAACTGTTCTTAAAGATATGCTGGACATATATACACTGTTATCTAAGAAGCTATGACTTCTTGTGTAGTAGTAATCTTCAATATAAATCAATCTGTATTTCCAGGTAAAGAATTTATGTGAAATTCAAAAGAATTTTCCCCTCAGAATTGGAAATGTGTCTGACAGATAACACTCTGATGCTTCTCTATATATCCATTAAAAATACCCTGGAGTTAACCTGATATAGCACTTGGCTCTATTTGATGATCACTCTCAGGTCGCTGTTTGGAAAGAAGACTGGTGTGGGAGCAGAGAGGTCAGCTGTGTGGCCTTTCACAAAGGGTGAGCCATGCTCTGACTCCAAAGAGGTTAAATGCCAAGGCAAGTTTCAGTTATCTTAACTCAATTTACCTCAATAGAAATAACCTAAATTAGATGGTTTCTAATTACCCTTCTAGACAAGGATTAAATGTCTGAGATGGGGCTAAAGCAGAGACAAGCTTGTGATGGACAGATAGATTCCAAAAGACTGGTCCAATTGACACTTAAAAGCTGTAGATGGTTTCTTTTTCCTTTATTCAATCCCTGATATTTTAAATCATATATTAAATTTCCTCACTCATGTACAAATCTCACCACCAAAGTTCATGTTAAATAAACTATGTCACAGTTACAAGTCAAGTTACACAGAAATTATCTCAGATGGCTAATGCTTTATAACTTATGTGTTTTATACAGTATTCCATGCTTAAGTAAATTCAAGATAATCTGGAAAACATTTATCTGGCATCTATTAACAATGAGAACACTTACTAACATTTAGGGATATCAGTGAAGAAGACACGTCCCCTTCCGTTAATCAGCTCACAGCTTTGTTAACAAAACAGATGTGTAGTCAAGTAATTGCAACACAGCGTTATCAATGCCATGGTCAAGGTGGATCTAAAAAGTTGATGGCAGAGAGAACAGCTTGACTTCAAAGGGAGTTACCAATGGAGGTGAGTCTTAACAAATAAATTCATTTTAAATAATTTCAACAAATTCAGAACCTTTGGTTTGAACTTGAAAAACAAAATGTTTTTATTCATTATTTCTAGTATGAGTTTGAGATTATAAATAATGTAATTACAAGTATCAATTATATAATCCTTAGGAAACTAACTTTCTGAGGAATGATCACCTGAAGTTAAAAGACAGATGATTCAAAGTTGGGGCAGTGATCAAGGGGCTATTACATTAATCATTAATAATAACAAAGTAAAGATTTTAACCGATGAGCATCTTTCATCAAGTACACTACAACACACTTATTTCACAATGCAAAAACATGATCTAAGTTCACATCACCAGCAATAGCAATGGTGTATGTTTTGCTACAGGGCTCCCACATCTCTAGGATTCAGGGAGTCCTTAAGTAGCAGAAACACAGTAGGTAATGGCAAACCAACAACTCCTGCTTAAGTAGGGCAGCCCAAACTGTGTTGGCTCCAGCTTTAGTACAGCAACCTACTTGGAAGTTAGCGAGCTGACCTGTCTTGAAGTTGCACTTGCACGGCACTTTACAAAAAAGACTACAAATACGTTAATTCTCTATCTCAAAGAATTGGGGAAGGCTGCTAAAGGTCATGGGAAGACCAAAGCCACCTCCCCCAAGTAAACACTTGGTGATACCTCTAGCCCAAGGAATCCACTGGTAATTCTTCAGAGTACTCTTGCTTCACTGTGAGGAGTGGCTAATATTCAGCACTGATAATAATGAACACAAAAGTTTTCACATATCTGAAGCACAAGGGACCAAAAACTCAGTGTCTCAAGAGAACACAACAAACCCTCCTGGAACCAACTGAATGGCCTTTATGGAAAATATATCTCCATAAAATATGCACTGCTATTTTGTGAATATTATCTTTATTATTGTGATTCCTGCAAATGGGGCAAACTGGTTCCAACAGTTGCAAACACAGGATATTGCCAACCCACATACTATGCTTGGTATTTAATTCAGTATCTATTGATGCATCTATATTGCAAGGAGAAGACAAAAACATTTTTGAAGGCATTACTTTTCTGAGTGCTGCATACTTAATAGATTTAGTTCCTTTCAATAGAGTCCTTGGTCTAGCCTTAACCTTCCACATATTTTACATACAAGGATAAGAAATTAACACACTTTTATTAAGGAACATCTACAAAAGGGATATTTTACTCATTATTCAATTCAATCTTTGAGGTAATGTCATTCCTCATTAACAGACAAGAAATTGTACTCGCAAAGTATCAAAGATTTAACAAATCTTTGATATTAACAAAGTTCATATAGCCAGTAAATATTTAAAAAGGTCATATAGCCAGTAAATTTTATACATAGAATTTTTGATGACTCCAAGTATTCTGATAATCCCTGTGCTTCCTTTTTCCTCCCTTTTACCATCAGTAAGACATCGACCAATGCAGAACCTACAGAGAAGTGTTCAACTAAAAAGACCACCAATCAACTGACCTTCTCAACATGCAGTATTTATTATACCTAAATTTTAGGGTTAGTTTATAATTCAATACAATTGTATTTCAGGCAAATTGGGCAGAGGAACAGAAATCATTATTCATTTTATGTAGTCTTTATAAAGGAGATGAGATTTCCTAGTATTGCATAAAATGCCTTATGATAGAAGGCTAAAATGAAGTAATGGAGTCACAATACTTTAATTTAAACATTTTCTTTGAACTTAGCACTTTCTGCATATTTCATGAGGTCAAAGCCGCAATATTACATTAAATTCATATAATATCATGTCATGACCATCATTGTACATTTTAGACTCCATTCTTCAAGATGCAAATAAGCATATGAGCAGCAGTATGTTATTTCAAACATAACTTGTTTTGATTAGATTATCCAGACTTTGTACTAATTTTGAAATAATTATAAATACAAAATTAAGTCACTAAATGGTTCTATGAATGGCTAAAAACACAGGTGAAACACAATGAGATCTCAGTTATTACTGATGAAGTAGCAGATAGCAGCTCTCATTTTTCCACAGCAGACTTACAGAACTGTTGTTATCTGTCTGAATGCTCAGACCCCTACACCATATTTCCATTCAAATATTTAGCTACCGGATCTAGCAATATAAATCATCAAAAATTACACACTAAGAAAAGATAGCCCACCAAAATGTCAGGTGGCTTTTAGCACTAGAAGGCTATCTGTTGAGTTGCTTTGGTTGTTTAGCAATCTAATGATGTCCTAACTTGTCTATTTTAATGAATATATTACTAAAAAGACAGATACACATTAAATAAAAAAATGACTTTACAGCAACATAAGCTAAAACGGAGTTTTTTTTTTTAGCAAACAGGAAATTAGAATTCAGTGTTTTTAGAAAGTTGTTTGGCAATATGTATCAAGAGTTTTTTAAAGGCTAATATTCTTGGCCCATAATTTCACTTCCAGAAATCTATCCTATGGAAATAACCAGAGATATGGTCAAAGATTTATAAATGAAGATATCCATCATTATTGATAAAAAAAACTATGAAAAAATATTTGAAAATTAAGAATGGTTGAAAATGATACAATAATATAAACAATTATATATTCACCAAAAATCAACTTTTAAAAATGTTATACGGCAAAATATGCATCATATAATGCTAAAAATCAGTATTCAAAACTGCATATACAACATGAACTTTATTATTTAAGAAATAAGACTAGAAAGTAAAATCAACTTGTCAATAGGATGATGAAAATACAGATGAATTTATTTCCCTACTTATACAGTTCTAAGTTTTACACATTCCAAATTTTTCAAATTTTACATAATGATTATCTGTAAAATAAAAATATATAAGGTTATATTTACATCAGCCTCATATTAATCTCTTATTTCATTTCAGTTGGCACCAACAAAATAAAAAGATCTACTCTACAAAGAAGTCTCTTCTATGAATGTGAAACAAATGCAAAACAAGACTAGCTGATCCAGAGGGTTCTTGACATAATTGTGTCTCTCAGACTGAATACTAATGCCAATGGCACTAATGGAATGAAACCAGAATGGCATGAATAATACATTACTTGCACTAATCAATATTATGATGTTATAAGCTGATGAAAAAAATACTCAGAATAAAAACAGAGGAAGAAATTTCAAATGCAAGTACAGTATAGAAATCTATCTGATATCTCTACTGGATCACGGTATGGGAAAATTATTGCAACTCTGCCAAAACAATGCAAAATCAGTAACAATTGTTGCTTTCTCATTGCCAAATTGTCCTCTACCAATGATGTATCCGAGGAAAGGCATTATACAGATGACTGTGATTGAAGGTAAATTATTGATTAATATACATGTGTTTTCATGTAACTATGTATACCCATTAACGAAAGACTTGTGATACCAGCAAATGCAAAATTTTAATTGCCTATCTCTGCAATTAGTATAAAATTATATGCCATATGTTAAAGAACAGAAATAAAATATATAAAAGAGTTAATTATAGCCCACATTACCCATATTCCTAAATCAAGTGCCTCCTAGCATGTGGTACTGGAGGAAATGATTCAGTTTTCAGCCTTTAGGTAAAGTGGCTAGGTGATTGATGGACCATGCCTCAAGGAATACATAAACCCTCTCTTAGTCACATATATGTCAGTTCCTTTTCAACTGAGGGTCTGAATTATAGACTAGATCAGTGACCCAGGAGAGAATGAGGGAGAGAAGAAACTAGCAGGTAAAAGGATTCTTAACTCTAAAATCATGTAGGGGAATCTTTTAGGGCATAATGTTCCAAATATGATACAAATGAGGGAAAATACCTTGAAAAAAAAAAAGGAAAAGCATGCTTATCATAAAAACTTGCCTAGAAATATTTGTAAATAACTCTTCTATAGGCCTAATAAAAGTGATATAGTTTGGATTTCAAATTATCTTCCATTTCGAATAACAACATAGACAACTTTTCTTTTCCAGGTGCATTTTTTATCTGCTAAATTATTTCTTCTAAAACAACAAAGAGATAAGGTTGTCTTAATGATTTAATACTTTAACCTAATGGCCAAAAAGAACACCTTAAATTGGATGATATTAGCTAGTTTTCTATGGAACCCTTTAGGTTTGTCATAAAAGAAACAGAAGATGTATATAATCACATTATAATGTAATTACACTGCAAAATAAAGAGTTTTGAGAGTAATTTAAGAAAAAAAATCAGCTGGGCGCGGTGGCTCATGCCTGTAATCCCAGCACTTTGGGAGGCCGAGGTGGGCGGATCACGAGGTCAGGAGATCGAGAATATCCTGGCTAACACGGTGAAACCCCGTCTCTACTAAAAAAAAAAAAAAAATTAGTCGGGCATGGTGGCAGGCACCTGTAGTCCCAGCTACTCGGGAGGCTGAGGCAAGAGAATGGCGTGAACCTGGGAGGCGAAGCTTGCAGTGAGACGAGATCGCACCATTGCAGTGAGACGAGATCGCACCACTGCACTCCAGCCTGTGCGACAGAGTGAGACTCTGTCTCAAAAAATAAAAAAAATAAAAAAAATAAAAGAAAGAAAGAAAAAACATCCTGGCAAAAATGTTTAACAAACTAGAATGAGTTTCTTAGGGATATTATAAAATACTCTTTCATTGCTGCTCATTAAAAGGACAAATATAAGGGACTTTTCAATTGACATGGTAACTACCAAGTGGTGCTTGATTTGCTCTTTTCTCCTATTTCAATGTTCATTCCCTCAAAAGCATATATTATAAAAAGATGCCCAGTAACAAAGCAGTGCAAAGTATCAACATTCATGGTGTATTATGTCCACCACACATCAGGAGTAATTTCCATTAAACATATGGCTCTCTTTCTGTCTTAGTCCATTTGGGCTGCTATAGCAAAACATCAAAAACAAAATATCACATAAATCTGTGACTTATAAACAACAGAAATCTATTTCTCACAGTACGGGAGGCTGGGAATTCCAAGATCAAAGTGCTAACAATTCAATGTCTGATGACAGCCCTATTTCTAGTCCATAGATGGCACCTTCAGCTGTGTTCCCACATGGTAAAAGGGGCAAGGCAACCTCTGGGGCCTCCTTATGGAGGCACTGATCCTATTTGTGATAGCATCACCCTCATGATCTAATCACCTCCCTAAGGCTCCACCTTCTAATACCATTACATCGGTCATTAAGTTTCAATATATGAATTTGGGGTTGGTGGGAAGGGCACAAACATTCAGATCACAGCGGACTCTGACTAGGATAGCCACATTTAGCAGAGAAGGCTGGAAGTTCAAAAAAGAGTTCCACCAAAATCCACTGCCTTCCCCTAGTCAAAAATCTACACCAACCCAGACCCAGAATGCTATTAGTCACTTCTTTATTGGACAAGAACAGCTTTCTTAGGTAACCAGTACCATTTTTTTTTTTTTTTTTTTTTTGAGACAGGGTCTTACTCTTATTCCACACTCCCAGGCTGGTTGGAATGTGCAGTGGCATGATCTTGGCTCAACGCAACCTCTGCCTCCCAGGCTCAAGTTATCCTACCACTCAGCCTCCCAAGTAGCTGGTATTACAGGCACACAGCACCATGCCTGGCTAAGTTTTTTTTTTTTTTTTCCTCACAGAGACAGGGTTTCGCCATGCTGCCCAGGTTAGTCTGAAACTCCTGAGTTCAAGCGATCCACCCGCCTCAGCCTCCCAAAATGCTGAGATTATAGGCGTGAGCCACCATGCCAGGCCAGTACCATTGTCAAATCTTTCTCTTCTCCCTCACAAACACCTACGGCCAACTCTTTTCATATTCATTGAAGACTGCAAATCCCAAGTGTGCAAACAGCCAACAAGGGAGAGGCAGATATGCCCTATTTCTTATGATCGAAACACTCATTTATTAAATGTTTATTCAATTTCCACTGTCCATTGGCCACTGGTGGGTAAGAAAAACATTGTCCCAGATATTATCATATTTTAAATCCACATGAGATTGATAGAGGAAAGAAGCAGAGATAAGGAAAAACATGAAGGATAAATTCTAGAATTTGGACTTTTATCCACTGCTTTCAATAAACAAGGAACTAGAGTTCTTCAATTGATCTGAGATCAATTGAAGAACTCTAAAATAAGTTCCCTCCACATAAGTGACTAGGCCACAAAGTAAAACAAGACTTCGTATTCTCCCAGAAGAGTACCCAAGTTTCCTCTATACAACAAACACTTATTGAGATACTATAACATACCAACTATTTTCTAGATGCTAGGGATACAGTAGAGAACAAGAAAAAAGCTGCTGAGTCCATGGAATTTATATCTAGTGAGAACAAACATAATTATTAACAAATAAATAAGAAAAATGTTTAGTAGAACCTAAGTCCTGTGAAGTCTGGGATCTTCTTTTTGTTGACTGAAAAATCCAAAGTGCCTAAATACTACTTGACAGAGCAGACTCTCAACATCTTTTGAGTAAGTGAGTGAATACATGAATTTCAGTTAATTGGTTGTAGGGAGACCATATCTAGCTTTTTTCACTGCTGCTTTTTAATTGCTACACATCTGTGTTAGTCTGCTTATTGGTAACAGAACTAACCTTATATGGCCACCAGCCTGAGCATGTAGTCCGGGTTGGACCCATCCTAGTAGCACTCTCCCTGGTACCAGTAAGACCCATAGACCAATTTTTTTAAATCGACCTGACTTCATGGGGAAAAGACCCTTTCCTCATGGGCCACAAGCTAATGCAGGCTTAGAACTTCCTAAAGACAACTCTCCCTTCCCATAGAGAAGCTGGTCTCAGAAAAAAATGAAATTCAAACAGTTAACAAAACTATAGGTTTTTTAATTTTGCTATTTGGCAAGTAAAGTTATTCTCCTAAACAGCTACTATGAAACCACTGCGACAAAACTAAATCAATATTGAAATTACAGAGTATCTATAAAAACATAAAATTAATAAAGAAAGGCATTCATTAGTCAACCATCTACCTTTTAGGTACTGTGCTATGAACTCTACAGAAAAAAATAAATAAATAAATTTATTTTTTTCAATTCTGAAAAGTAAGTATTATTAGCCCGATTTTATAATGCAGAAACTGAGGCTCAAGATTATGGAATCCATGGCAGGATCCTAGTAAAGATCTAGCTGTTTCCTAAACCAATGCTATTTTCACCAAGCCATACTGCAACATCACCACACTTAAATGTGGTATGTTGGCAAAGCCATACTCAAACACAAATTCATAGCCTTAAATGCTTTCAGTGTTCTTAAAGAATAAAAATAAATGATGTAAACATTAAAGTAAAAAGTTTGAAAAAGAAGCAAAGCAAATCATAGTAGGCAGGAAAAAGGAGATTCAGAGTACAATGAATTAGAGTAACTGATAACTAACACTTCTGGCTGAATTTTTTTTTTTATTATTTCAAGGCAAAAGCTACGCAAAAAAGGGGAGAGAGTGGCAACACAAAATTATAAAATAAAAGGAGATATAGCAACAAATAGAGGTGGCCTTTTTTGAAAAAGAAAACTGCTACACATATGCCAATGTGTTCCAAAGTGTGCTTCCACAGAAAGTTAATACATGCTCCACTAAAAAAAGCACTCAGTGTCTAAGTATGGGAAATGCTGGACCAAACAAAGTGAGCTATTTCTAGCACTCCAGGACTTCACCTAGTCTTTAACATGCTTATAAGTGTATTGTTAATCTCCAAAAGATATATCATTTGACCACAGAATCATTTCATAGAATATACTCTTCAAAAATATTTCAATATGGAAAAATGCACAAAATGTATTTACAAAGCTAGCCTAACACCAATGTCAAAAAATTTCTAACAAGTAGCACAACAACAATAAAAAATCAATGCAAAACCACCATAGTAGCCTGTAGAGGCTAATTAAACAATTATGTATAAACCACAAGAAAACTATCATAGTTATTATAGATCTGTATATTAATTATTATTCTCTCTTTGTTAGAACTCTCACTGAAAAGGATGTCAAGGAAAGCAAAGTTTAAGTATCTTATCCTTTGTCAGTTGACATCAGGAGGACAAGATAGTGTTGCAATTTTCCATCCTCAGCTGGGTTTCATTTAGATGAGGAATGTGTACCCTATAAAGCCAAGTCAATCATGTTCTTCAGTTTGAGGGGGTGGAGGAAGAGAGAAAAGAATAATTATCTCCTGTTTTGCTTTTTAAAATGTCATAAATACTCCCTTTACTTTGGACTGCACTAAGTTCTGGAAACCCATAAAACACTGAGGTGTGAGAAAAGGATGTGCAGTAATCCATTTTATCTATATTGGAACTGTCAATAAGGGTGGGTCTACCTTGGCAATAAAATACTTTTAAAAGCACAATAAAATATTTAAAACTATTTGAATTTGGCATATTGACTCAATGGGAGATAATATCCTAGAACCACACCTGTCAAAAATCAATTGCACAAATGTGACTAAAATCAATCCTACTATTTACTTGGGTATTTCATTTGCACAGTAGAATGAACACACACCCTGTTTTTCTATGACAGTCTGGACTATACCTGTTGTCCTGGTGCAATTATTAATATTGTTCCCCTTTCCTCTCCAAAATGTCTAGTTTGGATTATAACTACATGGTCACCCTCAGCTCAAGCCAAATAATGCCATAAAACTTTAATTTGGCAGACGGTGGAGGGGAACAGAGAAAACTGGATATTGAAGTCATACATAAATATGTGTATTTAAATCATAGCTCTAATTACCTGGCCTGGGGGTGATCACTTCCTCTCTGGTTATCAGTTTCCTCATGCATAAAATAAGGATAATAATAGTAACTAGTTAGGGTCATTATGAGGATTAAATAAGAAAATATCCTACGCTTAGCTACACAGTAGCTGGTGTTTAGTAAGCACTCCATAAATGATAGCAATGAATATTATAAGAACCACCTCAAAGAGCATCAAATTTCTTCACATGTAAATTTCAGAATACCAAAATCCTGAATAATATGAATGATTACATCAGAAAACCCGTGTAAACTGCCAAGCAGAGTAAATTGCCTAGTCTTTCTTTCCCTAAATGTACAAGAACTGTAAAACTAATAATCCAGCACCATTTGGTATTTCATTACATAAACAAATTCTACACCCGGAAAAATCAAGCACAGAAAAGAACAGTAGCAAAACATAATTGATATCTAGTCAATAAAACCTAAAAGGAAATCTATAGGAACTGAGATTAATTGGCTCAAAGGAGCAACACTGCCAGGAAAGTCAATAAATAGTCCAGACTGTTTGGAAGATGCTTAACTTTGCAGTCCTGTGTTTTCTCCATTCTTCACAGTTTTGCCCCAGCCACTCTATTCTTATCTCTCATCCTACTCCACCCAACCCTTCAGGAATTGTGAAAGGTCTAAGATTTTACTGTAATTGCAAATTAACAAGTTTATCTGCCATGGTTTCACGGATGCTTGCAAAAGATTCAAGACTGCTAGGTCAGAAGCAAAAGATTTTACTACTTAAAGCAACAAGAGTACCCAGAACATCCGCATTTGTGCCAGTTCCCTGAGCCCAGATTCCCACAGGTAATGTGAAAAGGGCCAAGAAGGTGACATCTGCACATGCGGAGGCGTTGTGTTACAGGAGAAGAACCCTGAGCTTAGGGAACCCAAATCTTTTATAATGGTCAGTAATCATGCTTAAACCTTGTTCTGGAAGGATTAATTGTGTTTGTTGTACTAGATAGTAAACAACCTACCCTCTGCTCTGCAGGGAGATACTACCTCTGTTGTCCAAGGGTATTCTCTATAAAATATCCTTTTTGAAAATATAGTACAGAACAAATATAGTACAGAACAAAGGCACTGACTAGTCCCTCCGCTCGCAAGATGCACAGAAACAAAAGACACCCAGCAGAATTGTCTCCCAATACCAACTAGGCACTCATGGAATGTTCTCCAATCCTCTCTCCCTGACTGCTCCTCTCAAGGTGTTCCGTAGTTAAATTAAGGAAATAGTAAACATAGTTTTTTTAAAAACTCCGTTTTTTTTTTTTTAAAGCAGAACTTCTCAGATCCTTTAACAACCGAATGTGGCTTAGTGAATCCCCAGCAGAAGGACACAGAATGCAGTGCTTCAAAACCCATTTTTTACAGAACATCTATTAATCTCTCCCAGAAGAATATTCCTTGGATCACAGTTTGGGAAATCTGGGGAGAGTTTATAGCATATGCCCAACACCATCATTCTCTCTTGTACAAGGTTAGCTAATATTTTCCCATTTATTTCCTAGAATCCCAAATCCACGGGGAAGTGTTTACATAAAGAAATGCTCTTTAAAAGCATTAAGTTATTGAAGGCAAAACATTACAGAGTCCCTCTGTACAACAGAACCCTTTAAAATAATTGAGATAATGTAGGTAAAGTGCTTAGCAATAGCTGGCACTCAGTAAGTGCTCAAAAAATAGCAGCTATTATAAGTATTTGCCATTTTTATCATGGTGCATTTACAGAACCCTCTTTGTTGTAACACACTGAATTCCTATTATAAGTAAGCTGGTGTGGCTGTAGTAACATCGGGTCATGACTAGTGATTTTTCCTTCTCTAATTCTACTCCCGTACATTTTCCTACATGCAATGTTTCCGTTCTCTTCATGCCAATATTTTACTCCACAAACTGGACCTTATAAACTTCTTGGTTTATTTTAGTCTAAATTTGATAAATGTTACCTAAAGTCAGCCTTCCTTTTGGTTTTATTTTAATGTAAAAAATTAGATCCACATTTGTTTAGAACTAATTCTAAGTTTCTGTTTGTGCTTAGTTTGTTCTCTCTTAACATGATTGCCACTGTAAGGTCAAGCTGGATCTCATAAGTGAGCAGCAAAAGACACTGGCTTAGGTATCTGAAGCTCAACACTAAAATAAAATACAGCAAGGCCCACTTGGTATTTCAAAAGTAAGACAATAGCATCTCTGCTTAACTAGGTCCCAAAAGAAGTCTCTTAATTCCCCACTTCTTCCAACTCCTCTCATAACAGCGCCTTTAGTTTCTGAGCCTTTTAAGGAGGAAAGACCAGACACGCAAGCTGCTGTCCATTTCGACACAGCATCCATCACCTGACTAGACTGTCTCTCAAAAATGTGCCTGTTTATGAGAACACATGGACACAGGGAGGGGAACAACACACACCAGGGTCTCTTGAGGGGGCTGTGGGGGAGGGAGAGCATTAGGAAATACAGCTAATGCATGCTGGGCTTAATACCTAGGTGATGGGCTGATAAGTGCAGCAAACCACCGTGGCACACGTTTACCTATGTAACAAACGTGCACATCCTGCATATGTACCCTGGAACTTAAAATTAAAATAAAAAAAATTTTTTTAAGTGTGCCTGTTTGTATTATCATCATACTTTAAAATAAGTAATGATAAAAATTAATAATAATAATTGAGCTCCACTGGATAAAGTGGGGTCTAAGTAGAAAGACTAACAATGGGATCTATAACTAGTCTGTAAGTTTAGACATAGGGTTGGGAAGGGAGGAGAACTTCTCCATTTATGTAGAATGGTACATAATGGCACAGGAATCAAAATAACCCAATACTCTTCTATGTGTTTACTGTAGATTAGAATGTCCTTAGATAAGTGGTTTTCCTCCTCACTGCTCAGTTTCTTGTCTGTAAAATAGAATGTGATCACTTCCCCTTTATTTCATACTTTAGGGGAAGAAGAAGTCAATAAACATTTTTAAAATATTAATTTATATCCAACAAATCATAAACTTTTTAAATTTTTTTACCATAACATGATGGTGAGTATCTACTTGCACATCTGTTACTCTGAGTGATCAAATCTCTTAAATTATAAAAGGAACTTCAGTTACTCGATATTCTAGATCCTTCTTAAATAGTAGCTAAACAAGGAAGTACATTTCCATTTCCATTAAAAAAAATCTTATAATTATACGGCCATCAGTATAAAAGAAGAAACCCCCAAATAAGAAATTTCATTACACTATGGTCTGCATATTAAAATTTCCTACAAAATTCTGTTAAACCCTCTGCTTAAAGTCTTATTACATGTGCTTTTTTAAGATATTTTTAAATACCTGTTTCTGGTAACAGGAACTTTTTTAAAAGTTCATTTTGAGATATTCTCTTACTAGTGTAGTTCTCACACATTACAAGAGAGAAGGCTGCCAGGCATTTTCCTGGACCCTGCCTCAGAATCACCAGGGAACCTTTTAAAAAAAACATCTCTTCTCATTTGAAATTCGGTGAGTCTAAGGGTGGAGCTCAGGAATCTGTATTTTTTAATGTTCCCCTCCAGACTGAACCCAAAGCAAATTTCAGAACTACTAAAGTGTCAAATGTATACATTTCAAGCAGCATCTAGCTGGCAGCAGAAAACTGTTCTTTGGAAAAGGAAGAGTTCTCTCCTTTTATAAGAAAAGAAAGTAATCTTCTCTCTATTCTCTGGAAATGATAAGCCAAGTTTTCCTATATTCTTCCATAATCACCTTGCTGGAACCACTTGTTCTTCAAGCATGAAATCAAAAAGATAGAATTTTTTAAAATATACAATACACATAGTATATGTGTGTGTTTTTCCAGCTACAAGGTGATGAGAAAAGCAAAGTTCATCATTAGTTAATGTCAAGTTTGAGACAGACTGTATTGCTGGTGGCCGGAGCAAAAAATGCCACTGAGTAGCTGAAAACTCAAAAAGTGTCCTTTAAACCAATCAAGAAATTAATTGAAAGTTTAGTAAAATTTACTGAACTTTCTTTTCATTTTATTTGCTTCACTTCAAAAAGGAATCAAAGTGGTCCTTTCACTTTCCCACCTGGGAAAAAGCTTTACTAGTCAGACTTGTAATTTTAACCAAATCATGGCTACCCCCTGGTGGCTGCTTACCCCAATTACAAGGTTTTTAGAGAGGTTTAAATTAACATACTGAAAGAAGACTTCAAGTTTTGTCTTTGAAGAAGGAACAGAAACTAAATTTGGTCTCGAAATGTCCTGGTATGCTCATTCTTGTAAAGTAATGATCCCAGGCCTTTAATTTATTTCCTGGGGCACCTATAATTTCTGAAGTTTACTGACTCTGAATTGTGTTGCTGAAACAATGCAAGATTTTTAAATACTTTTTTTTTTTTGCTTTCTACATTTATATATTCTTCACACGTCATATGAAAGGCCCTCTTAATCCTAGACCCTGCTACCAGAAGCACAGTGTGCACACCCGTGGGCCCTGACTCAAAAACCTTTGTTTTTCTCATCCCCTTATAGCTAGAAACACACACACACACACACACACACACACACACACACACACACACACACACCCAAGGTATATATTTTCATTTTAAAATTCTATCTTTTTGATTTTGTGCTTGAAGAACCAGTGGTTACAGCAAGGTGATACATGCCTCCCCTGCTGTATTCCCACAGGCTCCAGGCTGCTCCTGACCCCAGCAGCAGAGGCAGATGTTCTCTGCTATGGAATCGGGTCCGCACTTGTGCTTTTGTGGTCAATCTTATCACATAGCCAGGCCTGTTAATGTCTCAGCCCCTCAGCAGGTAGCTTCTGTAGTATCTTTAACATGGCTACAGCTTCCAATTTGGCTGACTTTCTACCTCCTAAATCAGCAAAGTGTTCCGATCCCTGGCACTCATGATCACTGTCCTGGCCTGTTTGGAAAGCGGCATTCAGTTCTGATAGAAGGGTCATTGACCTAGTCACCCCAAGTTCTCTTCCAGCCAGTATTCCTTCAGGGACATTCATGTGCCAGACATAATTCAAATAGATGTGCTCATATATAAACTAAGTCCAGGCACGGATGGCTCATGCCTGTAATCCCAGCACTTTAGGAGGAAAAGGCGAGAGGATTGCTTGAGGCCAAGAGTTTGAGATCAGCCTGGGAAACACAGCAAGACCCTGTCTTTATTTTTAAAAAATAAAAATAAAAAATAAACTGAACATTTGCATGTATTAATTATACTTTTCTTTAAAAATCTGATAGCTCTGTTTCTGTGGTAATTAGCTGTTTTCTCATTGTTGAAAGCCAAATATAATCTTTTGTGCTTCTATTCTTAAATTATCACATTATAAACAGAAGACATAATTATTATAAAGTAGGAATTTAAAGCAGGACAATCAAAAGTAATTGAATTGTGATAGCTAGAAAGCAGGAAAAGTTGGGCAACTATTTTACTACTTAGCCAATATTCTTAAAAACACCAACACAATTAAAGTATCATCACTATGTAATCACAAACCACTAAAAAATATCACTTTCTCTCCAAAAATGGGCTAGAAGTTAGAAAGAGAAGCTTCTTAAAGTAAATCACCAACAGTAAGAAAAATCAGCTAATTCTGCGATGGTAAATATTTATTCTTTGTGGTACACATCAAATATACAGTGGTCTGCATCAGAATAATATTTATTCACAAAGTAAAATGAATTACTTACATGTTACTGTGAAGCAATATGCCACACATTTTTTAAAAGACAGGAGCATACCATACAAACATAACTGAAACTAGCAACCAGAGTTAACTATATTTATGAAAAGCTATAGCAGCTATAACCATACATACAATTTATATTTACAAGAAAAAGCACTTTCCAAACAGTATGTACCTTATGACCCAATTTAAAAATATTTCTATTTCTTATTTATATTTATACATAATCCAACACATTCATAAATCTGGAAGGCTATATACTAAATTTAAACTATGATTTTCTGGGTGGTACAATTAGGGTATTGTTTATTTTTATTCCCTTACCTTATCTGTATTTTCTGACAAAGAATTCTGATATTTAGTACTTGTGTACTTTTTTAAAAAGTTATATTGAAAAGAAAAGCAAGTAAAATACACCATGCTAATTTTCAAGTGTTATCTGGAGGTACCAACCATGTCCTTTCTTTAAGAAAGATCAGTGTTACTTAGTAAATTAGAGAATGCTTTTCTTGTTTGAGGCCTTCTCAGAGGATGGGAAGCAGGAGTGCACATAGAACATTGTTCCAAGATTTCTACTGTTTGTTTCCATCATTTTTAAAATCTTAAATCCCTCTATATCTCAACATTCCAGACTGACTAAGAAAAGACAAGAGTATGTTTTGCAATAACTAGCTTTTGCTGCACTCTGCTGGAACATTCCCTAATGTTCTGTACAAAATGATCAATAAAGTATGCCTAGGTCTTTGCTACATCTGGTTAAAACGTTCTCATGGAGGTTTATACATTTCTATGAATAATTAAGAATATTTTCAACTAACAAAATGGATATAGTTTACAAACATACACACCAAGTATCATCATGCTCACATATTAATAAATGGCTACACATGCAATAGTTGATTATGATGTATGACAGGGAGTATTTTTAAATGGTGTATGTTTTGCACTCCCTCACGACTAGATCTTTTCTTATTTCTTCTAAACAAATTCAAAGTTCTATCTTCAATCATGTAAAAGTTGCTGTAAATTCCTTGGATGTACCTACTTGGACTCACAGTTTGTAGAATCATTTGTTTACAGTAAAAAAAAAAAAAATTAAAAATCCTCACCAAATTAAAGCAGGCAGTTCTACAGTTTAAATAGCCAAATGACTTAAACCTGCTTTATCTAATGATCAATCCTTCCATTTCTACTCCTTTACTGCCTCCTCCAAAACACACCTGCAGTCAACATTCAGCATGAAGTTCTTTCGCTGAAAAGCAAATCAATTTGTGTTGGCCCAAGATGCCACAAAACAGTGTCTAGAGAGGCCTCGATGATATGGATGCAATGGAAAAGAATAGTGGCCGGCTTGTTTCAACAATCTTCCAAGGGTAGTGAAGAAAAACTTTCACCTTAGCAATGTCTTGGGAGTTGCAAACACAGAGGCTGGCAAGAATCCCAGCATACACAAAATACTTCTCAATTTTTACTAATACCTGCTAAAATTATGTTTTGGCCTCTCTGCCTGGAAAGAAAAGTCTGGAATGACCCCTTCTTTTGACTTTATAATCTGCGTAAATCTCTCAAAGAGGGTTCACGGGAAAAGTTTCCATGGAACATTTCTTTTCCAAGAAAAAAAAGCAGCGGGCTCCTCAGCATCATCTCTGTCTCTGTGGATTTCTCGGCTATGCTATCAAACAAGAGTAGGGAAATGCAGGAGTCCCGAGGCCACAGAACCAAAGCACCTGCTGCATGGCTTCAGCATGGATTCCTGCCCAAACCTCGTAACAGTATCATCATAAGCCAGGTGCATACCAGTGTCCCCGTGTCTGGTGCTGGTCAGGCAGCAAACCCAGACCTCATCGCCAAAATAGCCAGGGTCTTGTTTGGCATAAGTGACTTGCTACAATACACAACACTGTGTTGTAGAGAAGACACTGACCTAGCAAAGGGAAGGGAGCCAGCACTGATAAGCCATTTGGAAGGGTCAGAACCGAAGCTCAGTCTTCAAATCCATTATCTCATGAAATCACACAACGGAATATCGTCCCCATTTTACAGAAGATAAAAATGAGGTTCAGAGCACTTCAATAATCTGCCAGAGCTTACAAAGGTAGTCAGGGTTGAAAACCAGATTTGTCTGACCCCAAAATCTCTTTCAAAACCAACAAATTGTCTCAGAAACCCTGGTTCTTGTCCCATCTCAGTTATTAATAATGCAGAACTTTGGGCAGGTCATTGAATATTTGAGGCTTCTTTTTATTCTCCTGTGAAATGAGGTAACTGAACCTAATTTCCAAAACTTCTTCAAATTAAAAACTCCATTATTCTCAGGATCTGTTCATATCTTTCTTCCACCACCTGCCCCCCCACCACCAATTTTTTGTTTTCTTTTTTCTTTTTGATATGACATAAAGATGTAAACTCTCTAGGCTAAAAAAAATTCAAGGTAATTTTAAGGGCTTTGTATGCCAGACAGTCTCTACTGCTGAGAATAAAGTTTGCAATTATCAGTAATCTCTCTGAACCTGATGATTTTTAATGAAGTATACAGATTATCAAATAAAAACAGGCCAAACAAAGCACCAAATGCTCTTAAGATATTTAGCTTAGTTTCAGGAAATTTCATTTCCTACTTATTATTTATTCACTATAAGTTTGAAAAATACAAAAAAAGTTATCTAATATATTTGGAATCAAGAAATATGAGGCATTTTTGCCACACCACCATTAGGATCTGGTTCCATGACATTTTATTATTATAAGACAATCTCTAAGCATATTTATATAAGGTGACAATGAATGTAATTAGAAAACCATTACATTTAAAAAGCGAATGTTTTAATACTTTAAAATGGAAACAAGCTTCCCATTTCCATCAACAGCTTAATCAATCATTTGGCCTTAACCAAGGAATGGTTATTGCAAAAAGAAAGAAAGCAATATTTTAAAATCTATTTTCATCAAAAAAGGTACATTTTATTTCATTATTGATATACAATTTTAATTAAAACTTCAAGTCTATATATTTCTTAAGTGACAGATATTTTCATTAACTAGCAAATAGTTAACCCATTGTCACAATCCTGAAATAATGTGTGTGATGAAGAATAATTAAAGTAGCAAGGGCAAAAGGTTACTCAAGACTTTACTACAGTTTGAGCTTAAATTATAGGTTTTAAACAAGATGTAAGGACCAATTCACATGAAAAAAAAGAGCAATTTTAATGGAATGCAGAACAAATTAACTTTTTAACATTTAATACTACCCAATTGCATAATGGGATTTTGCTAAGTGCTATAGGGAGCAGAAAATAAAAGTAACACTGAAAGGTATGCTTGTTAACTACTTCAAGCTAAAGGTATTATTGATCTACTAAATGCTGTAGTAAATGGACACATTGTGACATGAAAGACTCTGGGTTCTGCCATCTGATTGGCATGTTTTGTGTGTTGTTTCTTTTTTAAAAAAGGAAATGGATCAAAAAACTTTTAAGGAGTTTTCTTAGCATATTCCCAGAATGTCTTCTCAACACTTCGCTAGACTGGGAAAGGCTTCTCCTGCAGGGTTACCTTCTTCCCTATTAAGTCAACCAGAAAGGTGGCTACAAGATGCTTTCAAACCCAGCCCTCTCCATGGGGGTGAAGCCACCACAGCATTCCTGTCTCCAGCGACCTAGGGAGCCTGCAATTCAATCTGAGCCTCTAGCTTGTAAAGCAATAACCACAGGGCATGGGGCAGCCTTTGTTTTCATCCAATTAATTGAGCGAAAATGGTTTCCACTGTGAAAAGACCCTTCATGACCTAGCCCCAAAGGTTGGCAAAAAAGAAATAGAACACGAGTCTGAGCTTCAGAATTCCACTGCAAGAAGTCACCCTGCCAAACACTGGCCACACACTCAGTCTCCCAAGGGAGAGGGCTTTTGCACGGTCAGTTTTTATTCCTAGTCACCAGGGGTTAAAATACATCATCAATCTTCCGCTGACCAGAAGCCTTACCACAGAAATGTCACACTGTATGTCCGGAACAGACTGCAAATCTCAAAGGCAGTATCACAACCACAACCAGCAACAAATGAACACATGGATCTGTCCATTAACACACATTTGTAATCAAAAACCTAATTACACAACCAGAGAAACCAATACAATGCTGCTTGAGAGCACTGAGAGCTCATTTTAAATTTCCTCCCAAGATGCCAAGGGCTGTAGTAATTCATTCTATAAACTTAGAGACACCTACCCTATACTAGGCATGCTGTACGCAAGGCACTGTGCTTGGTAGAGTGAACAAGACGGATATGGTCCCTGTCCTCAAAGAACCTAGGACCTAGTGGCTGCACACTGCACCAGAATATAGTCTCAATAACCAGGCTTAACACTTGGTAAAAAAGAAGAGTGCCCAAACTCAAAAAGTGAATGTAGCAAGTCAGTAGAAACCTTTGTTGTTTCTATCTCTCCTCATTACCTGATTTATTTTCTGTTCTTCAATCTTTTGGTGACGTTCCCAATGAACTTGGCTGAATGGAAGACGGGCCATTTGATAGAGAAAATGGTACTAAGACTTCTGTTAACCAAAAGCTGACATGAAAACTCAATCTGATTAGCTAGAAAATCTCCTTTCTTATAGTTAGGCATATACTAAAACATTCTTAATTCCCATGATCTTAACAGACTCCAGTAAACAGTTATGGCACCCTTTGTCTTAGAGCCTGGATAAACCTAAGAATCCTTCTTAACTCAGCATTTTCGGTAGTCACCACAAATTGTTCAAAATCATCATAGGAGATGAAAATTATTTGCCAATGTAATCTTAGATTGCATTGAATGACAGAGTTTTTATACCCAGTAGAAGGTTGGGCTATATGACTAAGGTCAGTTGCAATGCCCCAAATCTAGGAATATGAAATTCTAAAAAGAGGAAGTATCCAACTTAAATGAATTATAACATTCCAAAAGTATGTCTATTAGTAGAGTATTCAAGCCCACAGAAGGAATTTCCCCAGTGAGACAATGCTATAAACTGTGTTTATTTCACAAACCCATCCACAAAGACTCTTAGCCCATGATGTACTAAAATAGAACTGAATCAGAACACTTTTCAAATAAAAAACTAGAAAAATAGATTGATAAGGGCCTAAGATAATATTCACAATAAAAGTTTAAAACAACTTTGTAGACCAGACCCAAAATCTAACAACTATTGTTAAAACGTAGTGTCTATTGTAGCTATTGGGGTGCATATCTCATCTTCCTAACTAGACTGGAAACTACTTGAGGAGAGAAACCATTTCAATTACATTTTGTATACTTTTCTCACTGTCTCACCTATGGTCCCTAATAAATATCTATTGAGCAAGTGTAGATAAATGAAAGATTTTCATAGAAAGAAACCTAGGAGCGTCAAGGAGCAAATGTCCCTGTGCTTTTCTATCCACATAAAAGAAAAGGGAACAATGGAGCTTCAGAGTCATTTTTTGCTCACTAAAAGGAGACAACTGGCTGCCTCCTCCACTGCCTCCATGTGACTTCGAATGGCCACTTACACCTGTGAGATGCTCATAAGCTATGGATTTGGAATAACGTGGAAAACCCCATAGATTATAGACTCCTTAATATTGGGGACCATGGCTGTCTCATGCACTGTTGAGGCTTCAATGGCCAGGCATGGTGGCCATCACTGTGCATCACAGCTTAGTGGTCTGGCACACAACAGGCACTCACATAACATTTGTTGCATAAATGAATGAGTAAATTAGTAACTATAGTCTCCATGCAATAGAGCCCCCTTGGGATCTGTACTGGTCATTATAGTGTCCTGAACCCTAAAATATACAAAACCTCTCAGCCTGCCATTCATTTTTCTAATTTTTACAAATGTGGGTAAAAGAACAATTTCTCTTTCTTTTTATAGTTTTACAAAAACTACAAAAAGCAACACCAACTTGATGATACAAGATAGCAGAACCTCAGGCTGTGTCAGGAGACAATACCAGTGGTGAAGGCTGTCAAGCAGAAGAAGGCAGGACCCATGTGAAGGGGGCAGCCTGTTCTCACCATGAGGAAATGCAGGTCCCGTATGGCCAGAGCTACTGATTTTTCAAGAGAAATTTTTAAAAGTCTTCTAGATTTTAATTTTGGCAGATAATAAATGTTTTGATAGAAACACTATGTGAAGCCAGCCATGGTGGCTCACACCTATAATCCCAGAACTTTGATAGGCTGAGGTAGGCAGATTGCTTGAGCCCAGGAATTTGAGACCAGCCTGGGCAACACGGCAAAACCCCATCTCTACAAAAACTACAAAAGTTAACCAGATGTGGTGGGATGCACCTGTAGTTCCAGCAACTCAGGAGGCTGAGGTGGCAGGATCCTAAGCCCAGGGAGGTCGAGGCTGCAGCGAGCCAAGATTGCATCACTATACTCCAGCCTGGGTGGCAGAATGAGACCCTAGCTCAAAAAATTTTTTTTCTTAATTAAAAAAATGTTTTAAAAACCACTAGGTGAGCCAATTATAATGTCTGATCAAGAAGATGAAGCTGGCTTATTCCTATGCTGTTCCTAAAGGCAAAAGAGGGAGACAGCACTACGCTTTCTTGGGAGTGTTTAAGTAAAGCTAAGAAGACTATAGATCAGGGATACAACAAGCAGGAGGTTGAACTTAGCCTCAAAGCCCCTTCTAAACTGGAAAGTCCGCTTCTTGATATCTCTGTCAACACTGGGAATTATTAAAAAACATATTTGCCAGTTTTATAGATGAAATGGTGTCTTACTGTTTTACTGTGAATTTATAGTGTGGTTAAGCTTTGGTCCCTATCTTTGTTGATATCTGGGATGAGCTACTTCCTCTTTCAGGCCCTAATGTTAGTTATGGAGACTGAAGTGCAGAGCTCTCAATCCAAGACCAAGTTTTTAAGTATTTTCATCTAGTTTGTCTCCAGGTCTCTTAGAGGCATCTTCTCTTATACATGCTTTCCAAACTCAAGGAATATGGGGAAAACTATAGTTCTCAGTTTGTATTTCTATTAGCTTTCTCCCTAACTTGGGGTCTTACCCACAGTACTTTATACTGGAACATTTTACAAGACACACTGACATACTTTTACTTCAGATTGTGACTCTAAGTCCATCTCCCTTCTTTAATTTGCCATAGACTTTGCATCCTTTCCTCCCACCCCAAGAAGCCCACCATAAAGGTCATTGGTTTTTCCAAAATGGGACTTAAGGAACCCCAGGAATTCAGTAGAGCCTTTACAACCATCAAGATAAAGGGTAGGAAGGTATTTCGATCCAAATAACTCAGGTTTTTATTGTTGTTGTTTTAGGTATTAGGCTTCAATTTGAAGTTGTGATTTCAATTTTTTAAAAATGTGAAAACCACTACCCTAGTTATCATAATTTTTCCAAATAGTCGACGGTAAACTGATATCATCTCTCTGAAGTGAAACATTTGTACTAGGAACACTTACAAATACACACAGAACCTGGCCCAACATCTCCACATCTAAAAATTTATTCTAAGAAAATAGTCATGAATGTTTCAAGTTTTACCTCCAGAAGTGTTCACTGCAGCATTGTTCATAGTAATGCAGTGGTCAAAACAATCAAATTATTCAATACTAGGAAACTGATTAAATTGATTTTTACATGGCTACACTATATAGCATTGGTATTATAATATTTATAATGACAAGAAAACTCTTCTTGAGATGAAATTAAGAGGAATAAATAGGATTCCAACAGATTTTTATATGATGATCCCAATTTTTAAAATAATGCATGCATATATACACACAAAGAGACAGGAGAATGTTCACAGGGAACTATGGGTGCTTTTCCATTTTCATTTTTGTGTTTATTTTTATCTGAATTTTATAAATTTTCTACAATGATAATATTTAATGTAATTATTTTAAAAAGCTTTGTTTAAAAGTACATAATGTGAAAGTATTTCTGATTATTCTGAAAGGGGCCTTTGTAAAAATTTTCTTTGTAAGTAGAATTTAAACTCATTTAACTATATATAATCTAATCAAAAGTCAATCATTGCTTAGCCCCCTTTTGATCATTTCCCCTTTTCTCTCTTTTTTCTTTTAGAAAAATGAAGATATGTGTAGGCCTGAAGGGATATTGCTACTAACTGATCTAAATCCCAAAACAAGATAACACTACAGGAGCACTCATGTGCTGGCTGCCTCCTTCTCAGTCTCCTCTGGGAAGCTGGGTTCTTCTTCAGTTTGGTTTTTGGTTTTTTGTTTGTTTTCATTTTTTTGTTTTGTTTTGTTTTGTTTTGTTTGAGAGGGAGTTTTGCTTTTATTGCCCAGGCTGGAGTGCAATGGCGCATTATCAGCTCACCACAACCTCCGCCTCCCAGGTTCAAGAGATTCTCCTGCCTCAGCCTCCTGAGTAGCTGGGATTACAGGCATGCACCACCATGCCCGGCTAATTTTTTTGTATTTTTAGTAGAAATGGGGTTTTTCCATGTTGGTCAGGCTGGTCTCAAACTCCTGACCTCAGGTGATCTGCCTGCCTCGGCCTCCCAAAATGCTGGGATTACAGGCGTGAGCCACTGCGCCCAGCCTGGTTTGGCTTTAATTCACTATAAACAAGGGGCCAATAGCCAGTCCCTGTCTTTAGCTCCTCATATCCACATTCTGTTTTTTTTACACGCAACTGTTGGCTCTCTCCAGCTGTGCTGGGTGGTCTTGTAAGACAAGACCATGAAGGAAGGCACATTCTGTTGGCAAAACCCCATAAGATGCTCTGAAAACAGTGATACTGATGTACTTACTAATGAAGACAGTGTCAGGGAATACTTAAAGAATCGCCTGCACATTTTCTATGCCACATCAACTCATAAAATTAGTAATAATCAGCTAATTTATATTAAGGCCTTAAAATACTCCTATTCTTTGACTTTGTAATTACCATTGTAGAAACCTATCTTAAGAAAATAATCTTTATTTAAAAAGAATAGTCAAAAGAAAAAATTAAACTCAGCCTGTCTTAATAAAGGAATGTTAATTAAATTATCATTCATGGTCCCAGTGGATTCTCCACCTAAATAAAACTGATAGTTAAAACAGCTGACAATAGGATTGAGACTGCAAGGATTTTTAGATACCAAGAGTTGTAGGAATGTCTGCTTCTCCACACCTTTACTATTGAAACTGTATTTTCTCTGAGTCAGTTCTTGATTGAAGGCTATCAGAACTGCCATCTAACTCATTACCCAGTGTTAACTATGAGGAGTCCAGAAAAATTAACTCATAGTAAAAAATGACTCTTTTTCTAGGTCGTGAGTATCCAATTGTTCCATAACATTCCCTACTAAACTATATCAAACATTGTAGTCAACAGCTTTCAAAATTTTACGTAAAATCATTTTTTATTTTAAGAATAAAAGGCTAACTCAAGGAAGAATGGTATCAAGCTAGAAAGCAAAATTTGAAAAGATGAAGTACTTTATAATGTCACTTCTAGTCCTATGATTCAGGCTCATGAAAAACATGCTTTAAAAAGAACTGTATACCTAATTGGGATATAGCAAGTAATTTACCTCAAATGATATAAGTGTAAACTTTCAAATGTTTGCAACTTAACACCAGAAAGATGATGAGACCTATTCTTGTTCCAAGATGATAATTGCTTTTTAAGCATAAAAGGATCTTAAAAATTCCATAGTGACAAAAAACTGGGAGTCCCAGAACAACTTGATACTTAAAACACAGTCAAAGCAAAGGAGTACTATCCACAGCAGCTGCAATGACTGCTGAACTCCAGGAGTAGGAATGATAAGCATAGGCACACAAGTTGTAAAGTGCATATCTCATTACAAAATAATTTCCTGGTCCCAGGGAAATTACTGGCAGAAACAGAAGGCATATCTTCAGAAACTCACTGAAGAAATGCCAGTTGCCCTTGAGACAGGACCAGAGAGCTCAACAAATGTGTACTGAGCACCTAGAATGCATCACACCAGGCTCTATGTTAAGCACTGTGGCACAGGAGTGAACGTTAGGTCTGGCAGTTAGTCCTACTCTGGAGACAAACTAAAAACAGATTGAAAATCCAATTCAACTAAATTGTGCAGTATTTACCTGCTAAATAGTTTGACGTCTTGGAAGAAAAAATGACATAGAAGCATGGCTATGAATTTTTTTCTAACAAGATGGGTTCTATTACAAAAATACATTAGAATAATCTATTGTTGAGCTATACAGTTCCTATTAGTCACTAGTGATTTCAACCAAAATGATTTTCATATAATACATTTTAGTTTAAAAAAAAAGTATGATGCATCTGCTCATATTTCACTTAAGCACCATTTTATTTTTTCAGATATTTAAATAATCATCCTCAATGGTAACTGACTACAATAAGGAGTAACATTTGTCCATGCTTATAATTATTATCTGTATAAAACATCGTGCTCCTTGAGGCTATACACCATATTATAAACATCTTTATATACCTCCTCTAATCGTAAAGACCCCTACACAGAGTAGCTGCTTGATAAATATTTGACAGCACAATCCTTTAAATTGAATCTCTTAATCCCTAAATTTTAATGATCAAATAATACTCATTCTAAGAGGTTTTTTCCCTAGTATCCCCAAATATTCTTACATATTACATTGAACATTTGTAGACTGAATAACACTTTTAGGACTCAAAACTACCATAAAATGTATTTCCTAGGATGAATCTATAGAAGTTTAATTAAGTACATATATAAGTTTATATAAAAAGCAATAAAAATACACAATTTCTGCGTTGTTTCTTGAAATCTGATCAAAATCTAAGTTTAAATTTACATGTATAGGAAAAAGGAATAAATGTGGTTTACTTCAAACAGACAGTTTTGCAAAGTTTTTAAACTAGCTCCACAAAACACAAAGATTGCATCTGTATTGAGTGTGCTTAACAATAGGTTTGTGGACAAGCAAGAGTGTTGAAACCTTGTCAAGAAATATTTTAAATATTAAAAAACTATGTCAACCCTTGTTCTACTCATGACTGAACTTGATACAATCAAGAAAAATTAGTTTCGGATGTGGGATACTTCAGGGATTTGAAGTAGTTTGCTAAATAGGAAGCTAAATCCAATTACTTTTATGAAGATTTGGCATCTTCAACTGAAAACCAATATTCCAATTAACATTAGACAAATATCCAAGCTTATCCACATGTTCCAGGAATCCTTTCTGGCTAAAAGAAGGCTGCATTTCTGCATATAATTATTCCCGTATGCATATACAGGGTCTGCACTATATTGGAGATATATAAAGCAAAAAAAATAAATAAATAAAAAACCAACATTTTAAGTTCTTCTGTGGTCTGTGGCCAAGATTATATATATATATTTTAGACAGATACATGAAATAAGAGGTGAGAAAGCAAAAAAATAAAAGTACTATGGATCTTACGAGACATGTGTGAAAAGGAGAAAAAGATAGAGTAGCATCTAGAAGAGAAACACAAAGAAAAGTTGTAGGAGGCAGGTCTAAGTTGGGATACACCTCAACATGTTTTTAGGCTATAAGAAAGCAAAAGAGCAAGGGAAAGATCAAAAATATAACAGCCAGAAAAACTGGCTTTTATATAAATCAGTATTCCAGAAGCTAGCGGAAGGTCAAAGGGATCAAGGGACGGGTTGATCTTAAAGAGAAATAAAGTACCTGATCCTTTGAGACAAGAAGGACAGCAGGAAAGTTGGGAATAGATGTAGACAAGTTTCTAGAAGGGTTGGTGAGACAATGAGGGAGACATAGCTGAGAGTCTCAATCTTTCTGACAAAACAGAATATAAGGTTGTCTCCTGGGAGTGACAGAGAGGGGGCTGAGTCACTACTTAGCCTGCTGACTGCCTGGGAGAAATGGGAGAGGTGACTGACCAAGGTGAAACTAAGATTTTAGGCAAATGAGTCTGGAGGTATGAATTTCAAGCAGCAGCAGGAAAAGAGACAGTGTTCTGATGAGGCTAAGCTTCCTAAAGAAAAGTAAGATACAGAGCAAGGGACTCATGGGTGCAGAGAAAAAAACATTTGAGATGATCAGTACTGGATTCCATGCCCTAAAGAGAACAGGGAGCATGAAAATAAATTGAAGAATAAGCCATCTCTTCTTTAACATACATTTTTCTCTGAGGTCTTTGTCAAACAGTCATGAATTATTTCAATTATGTTACTGTTCTATGCATTGGTGGGCAAGCAAAGAAATGGCCCCAGTTGTCCAAGCTCACCAGGAGAAAAGATGGAAGTACCCAAGAAACCATAACGTAAGACAGAATAATATAAGTAAATTTCACAACAGAGGTTTAATCATAGCGCTCCTAAGGTTTAAAGGCAGAAGAGATCACAGATAACTGGAAAAGGCATGGTGAAATAGGAAAAGCTTGAAAGACAAGAGGGTATCTACAGGAAGCTTCCATAAAGGAAGATGAGGGAAAAAAAGGGAAATACATGTAGTAAAAATAACATAAGCAAATGCACGGTGGCAGAAATGTATATGGTAAATTTGATCAAAAAATAATAGTCTAATAAACATATTTTTAAAAGTTCAACATCGTTAGGAAAATGCAAAATAAAACCACAATGAGCTACCACGACACACCTACTAAAATGACTATAATTTTTAAAAAATAAACAGACAACAATAAGTGATGTAAGAATGTGAAGAAACAGAATCCTCAAACACTGCTGGTAGGAATATAAAATAGGGCAACCTGGAGGTATCACATTACCCAAGTTCAAACTATACTACAAGGCTACAGTAACCACAACAGCATGGTACTGGTACAAAAACAGACAAATAGACCAATAGAAGAGAATACAGAACCCAGAAATAGAGCTGCACACCTATAACAATTAATCTTTCACAAATTAACAAAAATAAGCATGGAGAAGAGACACCCTATTCAATAAATGGTGCTGGGATAGCTGGCTATCCATATGCAGAAGAATGAAACTGGATCCCTACCTATCATCATGTAATAAAATTAACTCAAGATGGATCAAAGACTTAAAATGTAAGATCTCAAACTATAAAAATCCTAGAAGAAAACATAGGAAATACACTTCTCAATATCAGCTGTGGCAACGAATTTATGCCTAAGTCCTCAAACACAATTGCAACAAAAAGAAAAATGGGCAAGTGGGACCCAATTAAACTAAAGGCCACCTGCACAGCAATAGAAATTATCAACAGAAGAAACATACAACCTAAAGAATGAGATAAAGGAATGTAAACGAATCAACAAGCAAAAAACAACCTCATTAAAAAATGGGCAATGGACATGAACAGACACTTCTCAAAAGAAGACATACAATTAGCCAACAAACATATGAATAAATGTTCATCATCACTAATCATCAGAGAAATGCAAATGAAAACCACAATGAGATACCATCTCACACCGGTCAGAATGGCTTTTGTTAAAAAGTCAAAAAATAACAGATATTCGTGAGGCTGCAGAGAAAAGGGAACACTTCCACTACTGGGGAAATGTAAATTAGTTCATCCACTGTGGGGAGCAGTATGGAGATTTCTCAGAGAACTGAGAGTTGAACTATCATTCAACCCAACAATCCCATTACAGAGTACAGACCCAAAGGAAAATAAATTGTTCTACCAAAAAGACATGCACCCGTATGTTCATCACCACATTATTCACAATAGGAAAGACATGGAATCAACCCAGGTACTCATCAACAGTGAATTACATAAAGAAAATGTGGGAGGAGCCAAGATGGCCGAATAGGAAAAGCTCCGGTCTGCAGCTCCCAGCGTGAGCGACGCAGAAGACAGGTGATTTCTGCATTTCCATCTGAGGTACTGGGTTCATCTCACCAGGGAGTGCCAGATAGTGGGCACAGGACAGTGGGTGCAGCACACCGTGCACCAGCCAAAGCAGGGTGAGGCATTGCCCCACTCGGAAAGCGCAAGGGGTCAGGGAGTTCCCTTTCCTGGTCAAGGAAAGGGGTGACAGACGGCACCTGGAAAATCGGGCCACTCCCACCCTAATACTGCACTTTTCCAACGGGCTTAGGAAACGGCGCACCAGGAGATTATATCCCGCACATGGCTCAGAGGGTTCTATACCCATGGAGTCTCGCTGATTGCTAGCACAGCAGTCTGAGATCAAACTGCAAGGTGGCAGCGAGGCTGGGGGAGGGGCACCCGCCATTGCCCGGGTGCCTGCCATTGCCCAGGCTCCCTTAGGTAAACAAAGCAGCCAGGAAGCTCAAACTGGGTGAAGCCCACCACAGCTCAAGGAGGCCTGCCTGCCTCTGTAGGCTCCACCTCTGGGGGCAGGGCACAGACAAACAAAAAGACAGCAGTAACCTCTCCAGACTTAAATGTCCCTGTCTGACAGCTTTGAGGAGAGCAGTGGTTCTCCCAGCACGCAGCTGCAGATCTGAGAAAGGGCAGACTGCCTCCTCAAGTGGGTCCCTGACCCCTGACCCCCGAGAAGCCTAACTGGGAGGCACAGCCCAGTAGGGGCAGACTGACACCTCACATGGCCGGGTACTCCTCTGAGACAAAACTTCCAGAGGAACGATCAGACAGCAGTATTCGCGGATCACAAAAATCCGCGGTTCTGCAGACACCGCTGCTGATACCCAGGCAAACAGGGTCTGGAGTGGACCTCTAGCAAACTCCAACAGACCTGCAGCTGAGGGTCCTGTCTGTTAGAAGGAAAACTAACAAACAGAAAGGACATCCACACCAAAAACCCATCTGTACATCACCATCATCAAAGACCAAAAGTAGATAAAACCACAAACATGGGGAAAAAACAGAGCAGAAAAACTGGAAACTCTGAAAAGCAGAGCGCCTCTCCTCCTCCAAAGGAATGCAGTTCCTCACCAGCAACAGAACAAAGCTGGACGGAGAATGACTTTGACGAGTTGAGAGAAGAAGGCTTCAGACGATCAAACTACTCCGAGCTACAGGAGGAAATTCAAACCAAAGGCAAAAAAGTTGAAAACTTTGAAAAAAATTTAGACGAATGTATAACTAGAATAACCAATACAGAGAAGTGCTTAAAGGAGCTGATGGAGCTGAAAGCCAAGGCTCGAGAACTATGTGAAGAATGCAGAAGCCTCAGGAGCCGATGGGATCAACAGGAAGAAAGGGTATCAGTGATGGAAGATGAAATAAATGAAATGAAGCGAGAAGGGAAGTTTAAAGAAAAAAGAATAAAAAGAAATGAACAAAGCCTCCAAGAAATATGGGACTATGTGAAAAGACCAAATCTACACCTGATTGGTGTACCTGAAAGTGACGGGGAGAATGGAACCAAGTTGGAAATTATCCAGGAGAACTTCCCCAATCTAGCAAGGCAGGCCAACATTCAGATTCAGGAAATACAGAGAATGCCACAAAGACACTCCTCGAGAAGAGCAACTCCAAGACACATAATTGTCAGATTCACCAAAGTTGAAATGAAGGAAAAAATGTTAAGGGCAGCCAGAGAGAAAGGTCGGGTTACCCACAAAGGGAAGCCCATCAGACTAACAGCAGATCTCTCGGCAGAAACTCTACAAGCCAGAAGAGAGTGGGGGCCAATATTCAACATTCTTAAAGAAAAGAATTTTCAACCCAGAATTTCATATCCAGACAAACTAAGCTTCATAAGTGAAGGAGAAATAAAATACTTTACAGACAAGCAAATGCTGAGAGATTTGGTCACCACCAGGCCTGCCCTAAAAGAGCTCCTGAAGGAAGCACTAAACATGGAAAGGCACAACCGGTACCAGCCGCTGCAAAATCATGCTAAAATGTAAAGACCATCGAGACTAGGAAGAAACTGCATCAACTAACGAGCAAAATAACCAGCTAACATCATAATGACAGGATCAAATTCACACATAACAATATTAACTTTAAATGTAAATGGACTAAATGCTCCAATTAAAAGACACAGACTGGCAAACTGGATAAAGAGTCAAGACTCGTCAGTGTGCTGTATTCAGGAAACCCATCTCACATGCAGAGACACACATAGGCTCAAGATAAAAGGATAGAGGAAGATCTACCAAGCAAATGGAAAACAAAAAAAGGCAGGGGTTGCAATCCTAGTCTCTGATAAAACAGACTTTAAACCAACAAAGATCAAAAGAGACAAAGAAGGCCATTACATAATGGTAAAGGGATCAATTCAACACGAAGAGCTAACTATCCTAAATATATATGCACCCAATACAGGAGCACCCAGATTCATAAAGCAAGTCCTGAGTGACTTACAAAGAGACTTAGACTCCCACACAATAATAATGGGAGACGTTAACACCCCACTGTCAACATTAGACAGATCAACGAGACAGAAAGTTCACAAAGATACCCAGGAATTGACCTCAGCTCTGCACCAAGCAGACCTAATAGACATCTACAGAACTCTCCACCCCAAATCAACAGACTATACATTTTTTTCAGCACCACACCACACCCATTCCAAAGTTGACCACATAGTTGGAAGTAAAGCTCTCCTCAGAAAATGTAAAAGAACAGAAATTATAACAAACTGTCTCTCAAACCACAGTGCAATCAAACTAGAACTCAGGATTAAGAAACTCACTCAAAACCGCTCAACTACATGGAAACTGAACAACCTGCTCCCGAATGACTACTGGGTACATAATGAAATGAAGGCAGAAATAAAGATGTTCTTTGAAACCAACGAGAACAAAGACACAACATACCAGAATCTCTGGGATGCATTCAAAGCAGTGTGTAGAGGGAAATTTATAGCACTAAATGCCTACAAGAGAAAGCAGGAAAGACCCAAAATTGACACCCTAACATCACAATTAGAAGAACTAGAAAAGCAAGAGCAAACACATTCAAAAGCTAGCAGAAGGCAAGAAATAACTAAAATCAGAGCAGAAATGAAGGAAATAGAGACACAAAAAACCCTTCAAAAAAATTAATGAATCCAGGAGCTGGTTTTTTGAAAAGATCAACAACATTGATAGACTGCTAGCAAGACTAATAAAGAAGAAAAGAGAGAAGAATCAAATAGATGCAATAAAAAATGATAAAGGGGATATCACCACCGATCCCACAGAAATACAAACTACCATCAGAGAATACTACAAACACCTCTATGCAAATAAACTAGAAAATCTAGAAGAAATGGATAAATTCCTTGACACATACATCCTCCCAAGACTAAACCAGGAAGAAGTTGAATCTCTGAATAGACCAATAACAGGCTCTAAAATTGTGGCAATAATCAATAGCTTACCAACCAAAAAGAGTCCACGACCAGATGGATTCACAGCTGAATTCTACCAGAGGTACAAGGAGGAACTGGTACCATTCCTTCTGAAACTATTCCAATCAATAGAAAAAGAGGGAATCCTCCCTAACTCATTTTATGAGGCCAGCATCACGCTGATACCAAAGCCGGGCAGAGACACAACCAAAAAAGAGAATTTTAGACCAATATCCTTGATGAACACTGATGCAAAAATCCTCAATAAAATACTGGCAAACCAAATCCAGCAGCACATCAAAAAGCTTATCCACCATGATCAAGTGGGCTTCATCCCTGGGATGCAAGGCTGGTTCAGTATACGCAAATCAATAAATGTAATCCAGCATACAAACAGAACCAAAGACAAAAAACACATGATTATCACAATAGATGCAGAAAAGGCCTTTGACAAAATTCAACAACCTTCATGCTAGAAACTCTCAATAAATTCGGTATTGATAGGACGTATCTCAAAATAATAAGCGCTATCTATGACAAACCCACAGCCAATATCATACTGAATGGGCAAAAACTGGAAGCATTCCCTTTGAAAACTGGCACAAGACAGGGATGCCCTCTCTCACTACTCCTATTCAACATAGTGTTGGAAGTTCTGGCCAGGGCAATTAGGCAGGAGAAGGAAATAAAGGGCATTCAATTAGGAAAAGAGGAAGTCAAATTGTCCCTGTTTGCAGACGACATGACTGTATATCTAGAAAACCCCATTGTCTCAGCCCAAAATCTCCTTAAGCTGATAAGCAACTTCAGCAAAGTCTCAGGATACAAAATCAATGTACAAAAATCACAAGCATTCTTATACACTAATAACAGACAAACAGAGAGCCAAATCATGAGTGAACTCCCATTCACAATTGCTTCAAAGAGAATAAAATACCTAGGAATCCAACTTACAAGGGACGTGAAGGACCTCTTCAAGGAGGACTACAAACCACTGCTCAAGGAAATAAAAGAGGATACAAACAAATGGAAGAACATTCCATGCTCATGGGTAGGAAGAATCAATATCGTGAAAATGGCCATACTGCTCAAGGTAATTTATAGATTCAATGCCATCCCCATCAAGCTACCAATGACTTTCTTCACAGAATTGGAAAAAACTACTTTAAAGTTCATATGGAACCAAAAAAGAGCCCACATCTCCAAGTCAATCCTAAGCCAAAAGAACAAAGCTGGAGGCATCAGGCTACCTGACTTCAAACTATACTACAAGGCTACAGTAACCAAAACAGCATGGTACTGGTACCAAAACAGAGATATAGATCAATGGAACAGAACAGAGCCCTCAGAAATAATGCCGCATATCTACAACTATCTGATCTTTGACAAACCTGAGAAAAACAAGCAATGGGGAAACGATTCCCTATTTAATAAATGGTGCTGGGAAAACTGGCTAGCCATATGTAGAAAGCTGAAACAAAACCACAATGAGATACCATCTCACACCAGTTAGAATGGCGATCATTAAAAAGTCAGGAAACAACAGGTGCTGGAGAGGATGTGGACAAATAGGAACACTTTTACACTGTTGGTGGGACTGTAAACTAGTTCAACCATTGTGGAAGTCAGTGTGGCGATTCCTCGGGGATCTAGAACTCAAAATACCATTTGACCCAGCCATCCCATTACTGGGTATATACCCAAAGGACTATAAATCATGCTGCTATAAAGACACATGCACACGTATGTTTATTGCGGTACTATTCACAATAGCAAAGACTTGGAACCAACCCAAATGTCCAACAATGATAGACTGGATTAAGAAAATGTGGCACATATACACCATGGAATACTACGCAGCCATAAAAAATGATGAGTTCATGTCCTTTGTAGGGACATGGATGAAATTGGAAATCATCATTTTCAGTAAACTATCACAAGGACGAAAAACCAAACACCGCATGTTCTCACTCATAGATGGGAATTGAACAATGAGAACTCATAGACACAGGAAGGGGAACATCACACTCTGGCGACTGTTGTGGGGTGGGGGGAGGGGGGAGGGATAGCATTAGGAGATATACCTAATGCTAAATGACGAGTTAATGGGTGCAGCACACCAGCATGGCACATGTATACATATGTAACTAACCTGCACATTGTGCACATGTACCCTAAAACTTAAAGTATAATAATAATAAAATAAAATAAAATAAAGTAAAACTCAAAAAAAAAAAAAGAAAGAAAGAAAATGTGGTACTGGGAGTATTACAGTGGGGAGAGAGGGAGGTGTGGGTTGAAAAACTACCTACTGGGTACCATGTTCACTACCTGGGTGACAGGATCCATACCCCAAATCTCAGCATCACTCAATATACCCATGTAACAAATCTGCACATCTACTCCCTGAATCTAAAATAAAAGTTGAAATTTTTTTTAAAAAAAATTTTAAAGGAATTATGGTATATAAACACCATGGAATACTATGCAGTCATAAACAAAGAATGAAATCATATCTTTGCAGCAACATGGATGTAGCTGGAAGCCATTATACTTAACTCACACAAACAGAAAACCAAATATTGCATGTTCTCACTTATAAGTAGGAACTAAACATTGGGTACATATGAACATAAAGTTAGGAACAACAGACACTGGAGCGATATAAGAGTGGGAAGGAAGGAAGAGGGGTAAGAGTTGAAAAACTACCTCTCGGGTACTGTGCTCACTACCTGGGTGACAGGTTCATTCATACTCCAAACCTCAGCATCATGCAATATACCTTTGTAACAAGCCTGCACAGGTACTGCCTGATTCTAAGATAAAAGTTGAGGAAATAAAATAAAAAGGGGCAATCACTGAGGAAAACTGATAGATGAACCTCAAAAACATGATATTAGGTAAAAGATGCTAAAGACTACATATTGTATGATTCCATTCATATGAAATATCCAGAAAAGACCAACCTATGAAGACAGAAAGTAGATTAGTAGTTTCTTGTAGTTGGAGTGGGAGTGAGGATTAGGTGTAACTGGGCACAAGGGGGCTTTTGGGGGAATGGTGATGTTTAAAATTGGATTGTGGTAGTGGTGCACAACTCTACAAATTTACTAAAAATCCTTAAGTGGTACACTACAACGCATGAGTTTTGGTATGCAAATTATATATCAATAAAGCTGCGTTCTTTTTCAGAGGATAGGGTAGCTTGACCAGCATGTCGTTTCTGCAGAAATAGGAGATGAGATTAGAAGAAATTGGGTGCAACTCTTCAGAATTTTTGAATGTCAGAGTGAGAAATTTCAACGTAATCTAACAGGCAACAGGGATCCCCTTGAAGGTCTTGGAATAAGACAAATACAAACAAATAAAAACCACAGATAATTACATTCATAAAATTAACCTCATCTAATGAGGCAATTTGTTGACACATTTGACCCTAAGGACCAGGACCTGTGGGCTTCCTTGAGACCATGGCCTGGATTTAGCAAGGGCGTAAGGAGACACACTCTACAAACCATAAAGTATCATCAGAGAGGTTTTATTTAACCCTGTATAACATGACTTACTTTCCAACCTGACTCTGGCATAACATCACATGATATTATATAAGAAAGGAAATCAAAATATTTTACCCCAAATATGTTTCTTTGTCAAATCTTGAAATAGCCCTGCAAAGCTGTCTCTTGTGGAGGAAAAAAATCTACATTCTGTAGAATCCCCTTCCCTTTCCAGGCCTTTTTTCTAGACAGAATCAACTGGGAATCTGATAAACATTTGCAGTCTGTTCTCTGAAGCCTGCTGCCTGAAGGTTTAATCTGCATCAAGGGAACCTTGGTCTCCAGGATCTCTTGTCTTAACCCAGATATTCCTTCTATTGATTCTAGGTCTTTAGAGACAGCAATTTAACTCTTTCAACCAATTGCCAATTAGAAAATCCTTGAATTCACCTATGACCTGGAAGCCCTGCCCCCCACCCCTTCAAGTTGTCCCACCTTTCCAGACCAAACCAACATCTTACATGTATTGGTTGATGTCTATGTCTCCTTAAATTGTATAATTCCAAGCTGTAGCCCAACCACCTTAGGCACATGTTCTTAGGACTTCCTGAGACTGTGCCCCAGGCCACTGGTCACTCATACTTGGCTCAGAATAAATCTCTTCAAATATTCTACAGTTTGATTCTTTTTGTCAACAGGCAGATCCTCTCAAATACTTTTACCTTGAATCACAAAAGTGGGAAAAAAGATGGAGGGAAATGGTCCCATGAAAATCTATCACTTCCACAGGAAAAACATCTCCAAGAATATGGCTTCTGGCTTATCATTCTAAGTGGGAATCAACTGAAAAAGAATATTAAGTGATGGGCTAGAAGCCAGTCCTAGATGAGATGGGGTGGAGGAAAGTGGGGAAATCAATATTTGGCTGAGGGCCTAATTCTCTGAAATTTAATATCCTGCTATAAGAGATATGGAAATCATATTAAAAGGAAGTTAAAAACAAAAATACAGGTGGCCCATCTGGGAGCATGGTAAAGTTGGATAGGTATTGATCCTACTGCATGACATTCTATCAATGATTCTCAGGTAGTGTGACAAATATATTTAAATCCACTTAAGGTCAAATGTTCAAAGTACATTTCTTTTAATTACATTAAATCACTTTTCCTACTGCTAGATTGTTCCAGGCTATACAGCTGGGCCTCATAAAAGTATCTTTTTAGGAAGTACAGCACCTTAATTTATCCTTAGTTATATTTGGTACTTTCAAGCAATACTCTGAGCACTATTAGCTGTCTGTATATTAATATACAGAGAAACATATCGGGGTTGATATAACTGCTCAGCTGTTCATAGATATGCTTATAAAAACAGTACATCTTTTTCTTTTGCTGAGAAAGATTACAAAATAATCTCTCAAGGAAACTGGCTTTGTTTTCCTCTACTTAAAGAGAGAGAGAAAATGACGGTAAGGGAAGGAAGGTGGACGGGAGGATTGTGAGGGTTATAAGGGTTGTAATAATCGCTAATTCACAATTCAAACCGTTCAGAACTCCTTTACAAAAAACTAATATAACAAGAATAATTGTGCCAGATGGGATTAAACAGGAAGATAGATAACAGAAACGAAAGAAATCCTCATACAATTACAGATAATTGGAGGCCACTTATGTATTTTTCTGTCATCACTGACACAAAAAGATAAGATTTTCATTTCCACATAATGAGCCCATTAATAGTTTTATTGTAATATTAGAAACATCTTGTTTCTGAGTATATCTCAAAGGACTATTATTTTTTTAAAGATCAAACAACAAACAGAACAAAATTTTAGCAGAAGAGGGTACACACTGATTACTTCTGACTCAGAATAGTTTATTTCAGAAAAGTGATCAAATTTCTGAATCTGATAAACTTACCAAGATAAAATCCTAATATTAAATTTACAATACAGCCAGTTGTTCAAGCTAACACTAGCAAGCAGAAAACTCAAATGCTGATTGAAGAACATGAAGATAAAGAAGCATGCATTCAATTTATAAAAAGTGAACACGCCCCAGGGAAGTAAAGCATACAAGATGGTTATTAAAAGGAGAATGTTTTCGTACGATAATAGGTCTGTTCTCCCCTTGAAGTATGTACAACCCCCATTAATGTCAATTAGCATTACATACCTAAATCCAGGGAACCATAACTCCAATATTATAATACTTTGCACTTACATATCTTTTCTGAAACTAATTCAGTTGCACAAAGCCCTATAACTTACATCATTGTCATTACAGTGTACCTAACAAATGCTGACTGGGCAACAACCTCACCCCAGTTTAGGGGCTGGCACTAGATGATCCCTAAGTCCCCACTGATTTCTGAAATTCTGAATTGATGAAAATTTAAGATTCTAAGTCCCTTTTCATAACCATTATGCAGGTACAATAAACATTTATTGAGAATTTTACTGGAAAATAAGCACCATGCAAGATGCTACACAGACAAGTTCTATCTACAGGGTCCACAGGTTAAAGAGAAGAAGGTGAAGGTCAGAGAGATGACGTGATATGCCCAAAGTCAAAGCACCAGAAAGAACTGGGACTAGGACTCAAGTCTGTTGACATAAAATTTGATGACATTGTTTTAAACAATATTTGAATGTATAGTTTTTACGAGCTAATGTTTCTGGTGATTCTCTAACCACCTAAGAGTGCTTCACAACTGCCTGCTATTCACATCCAGTGAGTGAAAATCATTGGCTCAGTGATAGTCTATTCATGAATAAGAATTTAAAAAGACTAATGGAAAGAAAAAAATCAAGAAAAAAGACATCACAAGAAACAATATAAAATGAGGAACTGACAATTCTCTATGCCTGGTACGGCACTATCTAATAGATAGCCACATATAGCTAATTCATACTTGAAATGTGCTGCACTTATAAAATAAACCAGATTTTTGAAGACATACTATGAAATATAAAATATCTCAATAATTTAATTTTACTACATGTTGAAATGACATATTGAATATATAGAGTTAAATAAAACACATTGTTGGGCTGAGCACAGTGGCTCACGCCTGTAATCTCAGCACTTTGGGAGGCCAAGACGGGTGGGTCACGTGAGTTTGTGACCTGCCTGGCCAACATGGTGAAAGCCTGTCTCTACTAAAGATACAAAGATTAGCCAGGTTTGGTGGCGCGTGCCTGTAGTCCCAGCAGTGAACCAAGATAATGCCACTGTACTCTAGCCTGGGTGACGGGGCAAGACTCTGTCTCAAAAAATAAATTAATTAATAAAATACACGGTTAAAATTACTTTAACTTGTTTCAGTTTACTCTTTTAATCTTCTAGGAAATTAAAAATAATATATGTGGCTCACATTTGTGACTTGAACAAATTTCTGTCAGACAGTTTGGCTAGATTCTATACCCACACACAGATATTGAATACATCAGGGACATACTTATAACAAACACTCTTTGGAGACTATTACTCTGACCTGAATAAAGAAAAATTTACAAACTTTTGAAAGAGCTTTGTATATTGCTCTTGTTTGGCTGAGAAACTAGCAAGGGTCAGACAGAGCAAGAGAACATCCACCTTTACATTCACTCAAGCACACCATTCATTCAGTTATCTAACTGCTCTCTTTTAAGTGAACAGGAATAAAATAACTCATATATGGAATACTTCAAAACTCTAAACATTCTGACACCAGAGAAACAAGTTCATAGGGTATAGACAGGAAAGAGAAAACAGCTCCCTCAGAAATACCAATGAAGAACAGGAGTTCCATGACTACAACCCAGTTTTCAAAAAGTTGTTATCTGTGGTATTATATCTGGTAAAACACACATAACATAAAATTCACATTTCAAGTCTGAATTAGCTATATGTGGCTATCTATTAGATAGTGCCGTACCAGGCATAGAGAATTGTCAGCTCCTCATTTTCAAGTGTATGATTCAGTATATTAATGCATTCACATTGTTTTGAAACAGCTATTTTTGTGCTCATCAATTTTTTTAATTTTTATTTTTTTTTCTTCAACTATTATTTTAAGTTCAAGGGTACATGTGCAGGATGTGCAGGTTTGTTACAAAGGTAAACATGTGCCACAGTGGTTTGTTGCACAGATCAATCCATCACCTAGATATTAATCCCAGCACCCATTAGCTATTCCTCCTGATGCTCTCCCTCCCCTGACCCCACTCCCACAGGCCCCAGTGTGTGTAGTTTCCCCTCACAATGTGTCCATGTGTTCTCATCATTCAGCTCCCACTTATAAGTGAGAACATGCAGTGTTTGGTTTTCTGTTTCTGCATTAGTTTGCTGAGAATAATGGCTTCCAGCTCCACCCATGATCCTGCAAAGGACATGATCTCGTTCCTTTTTACAGCTGCATAGTATTCCATGGTGCATATGTACCACATTTTCTTTATCTACTCTATCATTGATGGGCATTTGGGTTGATTCCATGTTTTTGCTATTGTGAACTGTGCTGCAATGAACATATGCATACATGTATTTTTATAATTGAAGATTTATATTCTTTTGGGTATATACTCAGTAATGGGATTGCTCGGTCAAATGGTATTTCTGCCTCTAGGTCTTTGAGAAATCACCACAATGTCTTCCACAAGGTTGAACTAAATTACACTCCCACCAACAGTATAAAAGTGTTCCTTTTTCTCTCCAACCTCACCAGTATCTGTTGTTTTTTGATGCTTTAATTATACCCATTCTGACTGGTGTGTGAGATGGTATCTCACTGTAGTTTTGATTTGCATTTCTCTAATGATCAGTGATGTTGAGCTTTTTCAGATATTTTCTGGCCACGTGTATGTCTTCTTTTGAAAAGTGTCTGTTCATGTCCTTTGTCCACTTTTTAATGGGGTTTTTTCTTGTAAATTTGTTTAAGTTCCTTGTAGACTCTAGATATTAGACCTTTGTCAGATGGAGAGACTGCAAATATTTTCTCCCATTCTGTAGGTTGTCTGTTCACTCTGATGATAGTCTTGATCCATCTTGAGTTAGTTTTGGTATTTGGTGTAAGGAAAAGGTCCAGTTTCAATTTTTGCATATGGCTAGCTAGCTCTCCCAGCACCATTTATTAAATAGGGAATTCTTTCCCACTGATTGTTTTTGTCAGGTTTGTCAAAGATCAGATGGTTGTAGGTGTGTGGTCTTATTTCTGAGTTCTCTATTCTGTTACATTGGTCTTTGTGTGTGTTCTTGTACCAGTACCATGCTGTTTTGGTTACTGTAGTCTTGCAGGATAGTTTGAAGTCAGGTGGGGTGATGCCTCCAGCTTTGTTCTCTTTGCTTACAATTGTCTTGGCTATTCAGGCTCTTTTTTGGTTCCATACGAATTTTAAAATAGTTTTTCTAATTCTGTGAAGAATGTCAGTGGTAGTTTAATGGGAATAGCATTAATCTATAAATTACCTTGGGCAATATGGCCATTTGCACAATACTGATTCTTTTTTTTTTTTTTTGAGACGGAGTCTCGCTCTGTTGCCCAGGCTGGAGTGCAGTGGCGCGATCTCGGCTCACTGCAAGCTCCGCCTCCCGGGTTCACGCCATTCTCCTGCCTCAGCCTCCCGAGTAGCTGGGACTACAGGCGCCCGCTACCACGCCCGGCTAATTTTTTGTATTTTTAGTAGAGACGGGGTTTCACCGTGTTAGCCAGGATGGTCTCGATCTCCTGACCTCGTGATCCGCCCGCCTCGGCCTCCCAAAGTGCTGGGATTACAGGCGTGAGCCACCGCGCCCGGCCCACAATACTGATTCTTCCTATCCATGCACTTAACAAATTATAATATTTTTTAAAATTGCATAAAAATGTAAAGTCATCTAAAATAAACATACACCATTTTCAATTTTTTGCACATGTATCTATTATAGACACATCTATTTCATTATTTGTAACTTATTATATACTATTTCATAATCTGCTTTTTTCAGTTACATAAAATGTTTTATATCATTCCGGTTTTGAAAATAATGAAACACAATAATGATATGAAATGATATCACATCAAACAGTAGTACTATGATAAACCTAATCACTTTCCAGCTAGAAAGCTGGTTACAATTTCCTGCAAAGGTAATTAATAATATAAATGAATACCTTGATGAATGTATTTTTTTCTTTGTGAACTATTTCCTTGCCTAAATATTCAAGAGTAAAATTATAGGGTAAAAACGTACAAATTCCATTTTTTTTACTGACATCTCAGTTTTTTTGTTTTGTTTTGTTTTGTTTTTACTTACCACCCCTGTTCATCCACAAACATACGATTGCAAATTTCTGCGTCCTCCTCCTTTCTCACCTATTTACTCTATCACCTTCTGAGAAAGAATTTCCTTTTAGCTCTTAAGTGGTTATATGAAAAACAAGCCCAGCAACATCACCACATCCATGAAAGCTCCTTCTTAGTCTCTCAGCATGTTATTTTTACTTGTCCATGACAATGAGGAAAGTGGGCCTCTGAATGGTTTCATTATATATTCCTCTGTGTTATCAGCCAAAATCATGCTCATTTAAAAACCCATGGACCAAAATGCTCTTAGACTTCTGCGTGACTTAAAATGATTTTTATATATCAATACTATACAAATAAACAGAGTGGAAGGAAGTTTAAAGTACAGAAAAAGTAACAAATAGCAAACTCCAAACCACAGGATCTCTATTTAAAATTATGCCTAATACAGCCTCTGTTTTGTAGAAGAGAAAAATCAGCCATCTGCCTCTCTAGAACATTAATGACTACTAGTCATTACATCACACATATGTCATCTGACACCAACTTTTAGATCAATAAACATTTTCCCTCTGCTACAACAGAGGGTTAGTGTTGAAGTGAGGAGAAAAACCTCAGCACATATAATAGCATCAAAACATAAGCCAAGTCATAGGGTAAGTCTAATTTCTTCCATTTCAATTTACTCAGCCAATCAGTCTTGCTTTGACTAACAAATTTATGTGAAAATTTTATAATAAAATAGAGAATTTATTTGGCAAAGCTTTTCTGCCAATCAGCATTAGCATTTGAAGGCAAAGAAGCTAAACTTAGGTATAAGTGAAATCAACAAAGTCACACACCCAAAAAAAGTCCTCTGATACTTAAGTTTCAGATATAATTTCAGAATTGAGGGAACTCTCCAAAAGATTTTGTTACCTGTCTAATAGGTGTGTATACAATGACTATTAGATGATCATGAATATACATATATGTAGCATGAACATGTACAAACAGTTCGCACACATTTCCTTTTTCTTTACCCTGACCATAATTTTGCTAAAGAAAATCTAGGCTGTCTATGTCCCACCTGACAATGATTAAAGTAAAATTGCCACTTGATATTCTAAAGCCTGGACTTTGGAATACAATGCTTAATATCTGTGTAACACTGAGCAAGTTTCTTAATTCTACTCAGAGTCTCAGGTTCTTCCTCTATAAACAATAATGCCACCCTCACATGATGATTCTAAGTATTAAATGAAGTAATAAATAAAATTTACTTCAAACTCAGCAGACACCCCAAATAAGAATTTCCTTTCTTTTCTCCTACTTTATTTCTTAGGTCCTCCAAAAATACATTCAGTTGATTGAGAAGGCAGTATTACAATTTTACAAATGAGGAAATTTAGGTTTCTAACTACTGAAAAGAAGACATTCTCAACATGGTTACATTCTTTCAACATTATACCTCCAAAGCTAGAAGTAAAGATGAAAATTCTTTCAAAAAGAATGATATTTTTCCCAAAATTTTATTAGTTTTAACTTGTATTTTAAGTTCAGGGGTACATGTGCAGGTTTGTTACATAGGTAAACTTGTGTCATGGGGGTTTATTGTACAGATTATTTCACCACCCACATATTGGGCCTAGTACCCATTAGTTACTTTTTCTGATCCTCCCCTCCTCCTACCCTCCACCCTCCAGTAGGCCCCAGTGTGTGTTGTTCCTCTCTATGTCTTCATGTGTTCCCACCAGTTAGCTCCCACTTTTAAGTGAGAATATGTAGTATTTGGTTTTCTGTTCCTGTGTTAGTTTGCTAGGGATAATGGCCTCCAGCTCCATCCATGTCCCTGGAAAGGACATAATCTTGTTCTTTTTTATGGCTGCATAAATACAACATAATTACTGAAACTGTGGTGGACAACTGAAAAATATTTATCCACTAGAGGCCAAATCCTTCCCCTGTAAGAATCATGTTCTGCTTTTCCCAGATTGATAATCCCAGGTCCCCTCTCCTTGCTTCAACCTTAGGTTGGCCTCCGTAAGGGTGCTTGTTGTATGTTCCTAGTGGAGTATGATGCAGTAGTAGACACTATGTAGGCAAGGCATGCTAGCAAAAATAAGATGGGGATGTGGCTTTGAGGGTTCCTATACAGGATACAGGAAATAACCTGCATTTGAAAATAGGGAGGGAAGTGGTTGGCTTTTGCACCAAAACTCAAAACTATTAATGATGCATCTTGAAGCCAGTGACCCACCTGTTAGAAATATAATAAGAGGCTGCCACCCACAATAGGCCAAGAGAGGGCTAATTGCAGGATGATGGTCCTAAATGAGATAACCCTTCATGGATGGTTGCCTCATTGCCAATTAACCAATATGTTTGTCCCAAAAAGAAGCACTTGAACTATCCAGAAGAGCTACCACTGATGTCCATTGCATCCTGTTTTCTTCATCTTTGGAAAGGCCTACATGTGATTTGGGGGTAGGGGTAATAAGGCTGTTCTCTATTTCAACTTTGCTCTGCATCTGAACTCCCAGGTGTCTTGTTCTATTCATCAGAAAGTTGTTATTATCCTAACAGGGCCAGGACCAGCTACATTATTTGAGGTGCCCAGAGCAAAATAAAAATACAGGACCCCTTGTTCTAAAAGTATTAAGAAATCCAATATGGCTACTATAGAGCATTAAACCAAAAACAGGGCTCTGTGTGACTGTGCAGGTGACATGCCCATGAAGCCAGTACTAGACAAAGCTAAGGTGAAGACCTATTTAAAAAACTGGATAATAGATTCCATCCTTCAAAGAACTGACCATAACTAAGCACATGGGCAAATATTCAGACAGTTTTATTCGCCTAAAAACAACACTGATGCTCTGTTTGCATTATTTTTTATTTATTTATTTATTTTTTGTTTGTTTGTTTGTTTTGAGACAGGGTCTCACACTGTTGCCCAGGCTAGAATACAAAGGCACAATCATGGCTCATTGCAGCCTCAACCTCCCAGGCTAAAGCAATCCTCCCACCTCAGCCTCCTGAGTAGCTGAGACCACAGGTGAGCACCACCTCTATCAGCTAATTTTCAAATTTTATGTAGAGACAGGGTCTCTTTATGTTGCTCATAGGGATCTCAAACTCCTGGGCTCAAGGGATCTTTCTGCCTTAGCCTCCCAAAGTGCCAGGATTACAGGCGTGAGTCACCATACCCAGCCTGCTCTGTTTGCTTTAAACAACTCTTGACAAACCTAATTAATTTTCAGATAAATTATCTTCAGAGTCCATAGACCACAACTGCTTATGAGTGAATAAGATTTTAATGACAACAAAAATTTAAGTTTAAATGTCAAAAGTATAGAAGAAAAGACATCTCTAAGTATAGAAAAACTAAATTGAAGGGTTAGAAAAGTTTCAAAAAGAACTGTTCATTTAAAATAGTTTGCTAATTTAATATATGTTGAAAGAAGGAGGATAGATTATAAAAAAGTACACAATTCTCCACTCCTTCAACAAAGAGGCAAAGTCTATATCCCCACCTCTTTGATCTGAATTGACCAAAGCCAATGGAACACTAGAAACATGACACAAACAGACGCTTGAAAAGTGCTTGTGCATTGGGACATATAGTCACCACGTGAACAAGCCCAGCCTAGCCTGCTGGGCCATGAGAGACAAGTGGCCCAATTATTTCAGCTAACTGCAAGCCATCTGCCAAATACATGAGTAAATACGTCCTAGCTATCCAGTCCCGAGCTGAGCCACCAGCTGACCAGAGACACATGAGTGAGCCCAATCAAGATCAGCCAAGCATGACCCAGATCAACAGAACTACCAAGCTAATCCAGAGACTCATGAACAATAAATAATGAATTATTGTTGTTTTAAGCCACTAAGGTTTGGGATGGTTTGTTATACAGTAAAATTGTTAAATGATTCAGGTAGTATTTTAGCTTAGTAGAAGAATGGAATATGCGATAAGCAGGGGCTGAGACAATAAGCTCACCAGGGAGCAGGGAGATTAGATTCTCACTAAATTGCACAATAAATTCCAGATGGAGTGAAAAAAGTACATTTAAAGAATCATAGCATAGAAGTGTTAGAATAATTTATAAATTGATATTCATATACTGTTGGCATACATAAGGAAGGATTTCCTAGGCAGAGAAACCTAAACGAAAAAGATGGACAGATTTTAATATGCAAACTTTTTTTTAAACCTCATGTGTCAAAAATACATTACAAATAAAAAATAACAGGCAAATGATAAATTGGTAAAACTTTTTTATGTATGAGAGATTACATACATAAATAGGTACCAAGTATTTTCATGCATGATGAAAGTATGATCAAAGATTATCCCTCAATATACACAAAATGGTAAGACAAAGATGAACATGATAGAATATTAAACAAAATGTGTACATACGCAAGTCATAAAAAAGAAATACGAATGGCCAATTAACATGTGAAAAATATGCAGCATCTCTGGTAAGCAACAAAAGAGGTAAGAAGTAAAACAACAATCAAATTACTGTTTCAGTTAAAAATTGTAAGGATGAAAATAAGTAATAATACCTAGGAAAGCAGGCATTTTCATACACTATTGGTTGAGCTACAATCTGGTACAACATACCTGTAAGGTAGTGTGTATGTATGGGTATGCTGGTGTATGTGTGCATGTGTATATGTGTGTCTCATAGAGAACACTTTGCTGAAAAATTAAAAGATCCCATCACAGGAGGAAAAAAAACTCTAAACAGGTAGCAGATCTAATTTTAAAGCGGTACGTTGGGAAAAGACTTTAAAAATCTAGTAAAGTCATGCAATGGAGTTATGCCACAGGGACAGGAATGGACTCTAGCATGGCTTGTTATTTCATGAGCTTGACTAATCCATCAAGTAAATCATGCTCCCTACCTAGGCAAAGCATAAAGATAAGAAAAACACTAAACAGAAGGTATGTGATAATAAGGTATGTGGTATGCTTGTTCGATCCCAGGAGAGTTGTCGAAAAAGGATTTTTCTCAATGTTAGACTCAACATTAAAACTATTATTAAGATTTGTCCTTTAATAAACTGTGATTGTCCATACTACAGACTGTCCATATCATAAACTATTATGTAACCATTACAAATAGAGAAGTACATCTATGCACTAATATGCAAAGAGTTCCAGTACATACTTTAGAAGAAAAAGAAAAAAGGGAGCTAGATTAATACATATCATATGATACTCTTTATGGAGTTTTTCTTTAGCCTGGTGAAACAATATTTCATTTCTATGCGCCAAAAAAAAAGGTGTGGAAAGAAACAAAAACAGTAAGAATGATTACATTTCTGAGCAGATGATAAGGAAGCAAGACGGGAATTTAGCATTACGTATAATGTTATAATTTTCTTTGGGAAATTATATTCATGTGTTAAGTATGTCATTAAAAAATTGACTAAATGGAATTAAAATAGACTTTATTATGCTCAAGAAACTTATTGAACAATCAACACCTCACCCTCATTTATTACAAATATATATATATAATAAAATTGAATGGCAAGGTACATAAAAATTAAGTCAAAATCCTTATAGTACTCATATTTTTCCTTCAAATGCTTATTCATTCTTTTCATTAATCTAAAAGGAATGGGACTTAACAATATACATTCAAGTGAAAAGCCATGGTTTTGATCGTCTTGTCTGTAATATTACAAATCATGGAAAACCTCAACCTTGAGGCTAAGCAGAAAAAAATAAAAACCTCTGCACTTTAAATGTATAAAAGACGAAGTCTTACTATATAGAAAATCTGGAAAGCATTAAATCAAGCATCCTCTTCAAGTTCCTTTAAATGCCCTTCCACCATTGTGTCCACAAAAAGACACAGCATCATTAAATACAAGGTTGACCATACCTTCAGCCTTAAGTATGGCAGGCAGGGATCGCGGTAGACTCCAGAATGAGAAAGAAAAGTGAACAAAGAAATGGGAAAAAGGAAAAGGAAAAGAAGGAAGGAAATAGAAAACAAAACAAAACAAAACAAAAAGAGTACTAAAGAGGAAAAGAGGTGTGGAACAGACAGGGCATTGGTGCCTACTGACTGAAGAATCATATAATTACCCCAGCACACACACACGAAATTGGCAGTCTATATTTGTGGAACAAATTTTGTAAATTCCATACATTATGGAATATAATCTTTGTAACAAAAGAGTAGTCATCTCATTTTATGGAACAAAACAGAAGTTCTGGGAGGGTAAGGGAATTGTCAAAAACCATACATCTAATAAGCAACAACACTGCGTTGTTTGAATTCCAAGCCCAGTGTTCTTTCCAATATTCTACTGCTACTATAGACTGTCCTTTAAATTGCTGCTAATTTTCAAATAACCATGAATTTTTTTTTTTTTTTTTTTTAGATGGAGTCTTGCTCTGTCACCCAGGCTGGAGTGCAATGGCGTGATCTCAGCTCACTGCAACCTCCACCTCCCGGGTTCAACCGATTCCCCTGCCTCAGCCTCCCGAGTAGCTGGGATTACGGGTGCCTGCCACCATGCCCGGCTAATTGTTTGAATTTTTAGTAGAGACAGGGTTTCACTGTATTAACCAGGATGCTCTTGATCTCCTGACCTCGTGATCCGCCCGCCTAGGCCTCCCAAAGTGCTGGGATTACAGGCGTGAGCCACCATGCCCAGCCTAACCATGAAAATTTTAAGAAACAAATGTATTATGAGCAGAAACATAGTAAGCTATTTTTCTGTCCCCTAGGAAAATTAATTCTGAAAACAAAAATCTGATTTGTCCTTTCAAAATCAACAGAATGGAGTGGGGCAGGGGAGAAGGGCAGAAATGTTGTGATAAAGGACCACATGAAGGAGTCCTGTGGTGAAGCATCTAGAATGTGGTGGCGGATGCTGAATCTACACAGGTGATAAAATTGTATACAACTTAATACACACACCCACATAAATGAGTACAAGTAAGTCAGAATAAGACCTGTGGATTTTATTAATATCAATATACTGCTTATGATATTATACCATAGTTTTGCAAAATGTTACCACTGGAAGAAAGCAGTTAAAGGAGACATGAGATCTCTCTGCATTATTTGTTACAACTGCACAGAAATATAGAATTATCTCAATTAAAAAACTCAATTCAAAAAATCAACAGAATATTCATACCAGCAACACTGACTTTGAAACAGGAGAGTAACATTGTGAAGAAATATAGGAATACACAATATAGTCATTCAAAGTCTTCATTATAACCATTCAAAGACATTATAGCAGAACTGGTAGAAGCCTTCTCATGATTTTTTAAAATTATTTTAAAATTTAAAAAATAATTTTTAAGTGAGAGATGTTTTGAATAGTTTTTGGAGAGACAGTGCCTTAAGAGTGACAGCCAGATCACCTAGCCACGCAAATGATAAACTATGGATGGAAGGTGATCAAGAAGAAGAAAAAATATATTTTGAACTAGAACTTTTTGAACTATGCTGCTTAAGAATTCCATCTCAAAATATCAACTGACATAATACTAGAAGTATGAGCCAGTTGCTTGGTAAGACAATTGGAGAATTATGGTAATAATTATGGAATGCACCAAGAATTGTCTCATAATACTAATCATAATAGCTACTATTTATCAAGCACATATTATATGCCTGGCATTGTTCTTGTTGCTTTACATAAAAGATTAAAAATCCTCACAACAACTCTGGGAGGTAATATGTGGAAACTGAGGGCGCTCATGTAATTTACCCAAGGTCACACAACTAGAAAGCAGCAGAGTTTGACTTTGAACCTAGGTTTTTCTGACTCTAAAGCTTGTGCACTGTTCACTGTTCCTTAAAGCACTGGAAATGAGTACCTTATCTTGGATATTCTGGTACATGACTCTAGGGTGACAAAAAAAAGTATAGCCAGTAATAGAAAACTGTTACTGATATTATACTGACCTGCTTGTAGGTTCCATCTAACAAGGTGTCCAGGTGTTGAAGAGGGGCAGGAGTTTTATCTTTAAATCTTGCTAGTAGCCGGCGTTGAATGGCCCGAAATTGTACAGCTCTCTCAGATAAGAGTTCTTCTAATTTTTCACCATTTATCCGTAGCTGCAATGAATAATTTCTTAAATTGAGATTAAATGGACACAAAAAACATCTTTAAAGAAAAAATACACACAATGATAATAAAAGTAAAAGAGTAATGAAGAAATTTAAATGCATTATAGAGTTAAGGGAATTAAAACAATGTGGTATTTGGTACATGAATCACTAATTCACAGATAATACAGTGGAACAGATCAAATGGAAAATTGTAAAAGTTAACCAGTATCACTGGAGGAAAAACAGATCATTTAATAAGTGTTTTTCAATAATTGGTTACATGGGAAAAAACAGAAATCTTTTCTCATTCTTTACAGCAAAATCAATGCAGAGATTAAAAGTTTAGACACAATAAAAGCACTAGAAAAATCAGAATTTTAAAAATGATCTTGGTATAGGAAAGGCCTTTATTAGTGTAAGTCAAAAGCTAAAAGCCACACCCACACACAAACACACAAACACACCCCTGATAAATTACTAACTAAAAGAAAACAAAAACATTTAATTCCACATGATTTTAAAAAATTATAAAGAAAATAGGACAAATAGCAAACTGCAAAAAATAACAGCAATAACTACAGAGACAAAGTCATGCCCATATCTAGAAAGCATCTACAAATCAATGAGAAAAAGACCACAACCCAACAGAAATCAGTAGGAAATCAGCAACAATCCAATAGAAAAATGGGCAAAGTTTTACATAAAAGTTAATACAAATACCTCTTAAACATATGCCTTTGACCTAACAATCCCACTTCTAGAAATGTATCCTAGAGATATGCTTGCCGAAAGTAATGTATATATCAGGATACCCATTACAAAATTGTTTGATCTATTGTTATCATAGTAAGACATTATTAATAATCAAAATTCTCATCAATAGGGGGACTGGTTAAATAAGGAAGACTATTCTGCAAGACTATTATGTGCTGATATGCAATGCTGTGCAAATATGATAAATGAAACAAAGCAAAACAATACAAAATAGAATGTATAATGTGCTACCATTATTTTTTATTTAAAAAAAAGAAACCTATATATTAACATAGTTGTGACTGCATAGGATATTTCTAGAAAGATATACAAGAAACTGGACACCAAACACTGCCTCCAAAGAAGAGATTGAGTGGCTGGGGAATTAGAATCCTAAATGACTCTCTTCACTGTAACCCATCTCATTTAAATTAATATTGTTAAAATAAAAGAAAGCAGCCGGGCACGGTGGCTCACGCCTGTAATCCCAGAACTTTGGGAGGCCGAGGCGGGCGGATCACAAGGTCAGGAGATCGAGACCATCCTGGCTAACACAGTGAAACCCCGTCTCTACTAAAAAAAAATACAAAAAATTAGCTGGGCGTGGTGGCGGGCCCCTGTAGTCCCAGCTACTCAGGACGCTGAGGCAGGAGAATGGCGTGAACCCAGGAGGCCAAGCTTGCAGTGAGCCGAGATCGTGCCACTGCACTCCAGCCTGGGCGACAGAGCGAGACCCCGTCTCAAAAAAATAAATAAATAAATAAAAAATAAAAGAAAGCTAGTCAAAGTCACAGGGTAAAAGGGACACTTCATAAGATTAGGTCATGTGAATCACTAACTCAACTTTACAAAACAGTAATAAACTAGCTGAAATAAACATCATATTCAAAATGCTCAGAAGTCAAACGTATCGTAGTCTACATTTCTAGTAACAAACCAAATTCCTTACCCTTTCAGTGCATGCATTCTACAATTACATACGAAATAAAAGTAACTTGAAATTTTAACTTTTTTTAAGTGTATTCATGTATTTTGTCTTTATTTACCCTTCAGTTTTGAGAGACATTTTCTTCTTTTCATTTTTTTATTTTTTTATTATACTTTAATTTCTAGGGTACATGTGCACAATGTGCAGGTTTGTTACATATGTATACATGTGCCATGTTGGTGCGCTGCACCCATTAACTTGTCATTTACATTAGGTATATCTCCTAATGCTATCCCTCCCCCCTGCCCCACCCCACAACAGGCCCCGGTGTGTGATGTTCCCCTTCCTGTGTCCAAGTGTTCTCTTTAGAAGCACTCAGTAGCTAATTAAATCAAAGAATATTCCCTTGAGCAAAAAAATACCAAAAATTAAGTAATAAAAATATTTTTAAATAAAGTTTTTAAAAGAACATTAACCTAATTATTAATAATTCATTCTTCTAATTGTATAATTTACTGCTATAACTTATTTCCTGTAATAAAAATATTTTAAAATAAAGTTTTTAAAAGGACATTAACCTAATTATCAATAATTCATTCTTTTAATTGTATAATTTACTGCTGTAATAATTTATTTCCTAAATTCTTGATACACTAAAAAATTAAAAAGATGTTCTCAATACTCAGACTATCAACCAGGTTATCATTCCTTTGAATGTGTAACAAAGCAGCAGTGATTGAAATGTTTTCACATGTCAGAATTTCAATGCTTAACAAATATTTGTTGATCCCAGAGCCAAAACCTGGTCCAGGCACTAGAAATTAAAGCAATTAATAATACAGACAAAAATTTCTGCCTTCATGAAGTTTACACTCCAAGGCACACTTGGATTCCAAAACCCAACTGTATTCAAAGTTTAAAATCTTACTAATGGCTGAAAGCAGAGAAAGGAGACAGAGAACAAAGGAAGCATAACCATGCCCCCCTTAATTTATGTGTGTAACAAATGAAAGTGCCTGTCATTCACCATATTCTCTAAGTCCCTCCTCAGAAAAGACACACCCCTGATGTAGAAGCTCCAAGGAGTTACTTACTAGCCAGAAAGTATAAAGGGAAAATTATATGTCAAACTTATTAGTCAATAGTATCTAGTATTCTCTATTTCAAATATTACAAATATATAATTGGTATAGTCTTTCCGTGGACCCTTTCACAAATCACTACACTTAAGTTTCCAACAGCGAAGCAAGAATTTCTTAAAATATACCCCAAAGAATTGCAAAGATTCTCATTCCATACGATACCTAAACATACTCTTACAGACTGTGTCAATTTTGGTGCTACAATTTGACCAAAGGCATGCGTTCCTAGAAAATATTGTCATCACAGATCCTCATCATAGATGAGGAATTATGACATAATTATTCATAATTCGATTGTATACACCTGAAATTTTCTTTTTATGTTCACACTACATTAAAGAAGCCTTCATAGCTGAAAGTCAATGCTCTTAGAATGTTCAATGGTTGACTGAAAAATTATATGACTGGTAATTCTCTCTCTCTCTCTCTCTCTCTCACACACACACACAGACACATGCACACACACTCCTAAACTGAAATGTAGTCCCAAGAACCAATGCTTACTTGGATAATGTTCAAAATTCTCTCAAAATTCCCCTCTTGTATTGTCTGTAGAGTCTGTTTATAGACTATGTAAGTGGAGCCTGATGACTGGAATACAGGGGACTTTTCAAAAAACTATGACTGTCACTGTCAAATCCACTCACAAAACAAATATTTGGCTAGTCCCAATCATCAAATCAATCTTCAAAAGATGAAGACATGTCACCATTGAGATACTCAAGAGAATCTAACATAGGCTCTGAAGGCCCTTCCAAAGAAGAAATGCAAAATATTTAGAGCAACAAAGTTACTGTTAGATCTCATTTATTCATATATGTAATCATTCAGCATTTACTAAGCACCCACTGTGCCAGATACTGGGGAATATTTTAAGTGTTAACCCTCATTCAGATGCAGAAGTTCTGGTATGCTTGTTAAAAAAGAAAAAGAAAAATCACTTTACTTTATAATCACACCTCATTTATGGCCTGCTAGAATTAGCCAAATGGCCTCCGATAAGCTCAAATAGTTTTAACACTGGGTTATTGGGGTCAAGGGCTAAGTCTCCATGTGGGAGAATTAAATCAGCTCTGTTCCAGGGCCAGATGACATGGTTAGCTCCAGGCAGCCACTCTGTAAATGTCTGTAATTGATCACAAACTGGGCAAGTGGGCAGGAATGGATTCATGAAATCCACCATCCACATAAGAAAAACAACTAGAAGCACATAGCCTAATGGCATGCATACAGAATTCTTCTATAGCATCTATTTCTCTTTCATATATTTAAGGATTATAGATGATGTGGGTTATGATCATACATACCTCAAAATGATGATCAATCAACTCAAAATATTCTTGAAGGGGTATAGATCCCGAAAAAGAACATGCAAAATCTTTGACTCCCTGTTTTTCAAAATATTCTTGAAGGCGAAGAATAAGCTCATTGGTTATGAGCCAAAGATCTTCAAATTGTTCACTCTGAATGCGATATCGTTCTGAGAGAAAAAAATTAAGGAAAAATGCTTAGTAACACAGAATTACTAGATAAAGCTACAAGAACTATCACTAATCCTGACTTTAAAAGTTCAAAGATTTCATTTTTGTAACAAAGATATGATTACACTGGCTTTATAAAAATACTTTCACTGTTTCATTGCTCCCTGCATCAACCACTTAACACTTTCAAATCTAATTCCAAAGGTAGGTGGTCACAGTGGCAAAGTGTAAAGCATGGTCCTTTTTGTTATATATCTTATAATAGGCTTCAGTACAATAAAAACACCCAAATTTGGGTCCTTTAAAAAGGCCTGTACTTAAAAAGAAAAGAGCCATTGCAAGAATACAATATGTTATCATTAGTATCATTTCAAAATACTGAAGTAAAATTTATTCTATATAAAATTCAATATCCTGGATACTGCAATCAGCATAATTCATTGTAATCATGATCAAAGCTTTCTATTTTTCTAATAGTTATTTAATTTGAAGAGAGATTTTACAGTCAGACCCTTTTCTAAGTATAAATCTTGTTTCCCTTTATTCCCTGAGACCTCAGCTCCACTACTCCAAGATGACCAATTTCTAGCTATTCTCTACCCTGAAAATGATGACAACAATGGTGACAATGATGATAAGAGAGGTGGTAATAACACCTATGATAAGAACAGCTATTATTTTTTGGGCACAAACTATGTACCAAGAACTGTGATTACAATAGCCCCTTTTTTATACAAAGGAAAATAAAGCACAGAGAGTTTCAGAGACTTGCCAAAGATCAAAAGCAATTAAATGCCAGTGCTAGAATTAATAGTTCATATCCTTCTGCCTAAATCGTACTTCTTCATCAGGACCTGGCTTTAATCTCATCTACTCAAATCTTGATTTCTCTGATATCCATGGGAGCTCAATCTGCACCAGCCACATTTTAAGCACTTTACATTCACTTTCTCATTTAAACCCTAACAGCCCTATGAGAGAAATAGTGTTACTAGCCAGTTAGTAAGAGAGCAGGCACTGGAACACTAGATATTAATCTTAACTGCCTCATAACATTGTGTCTTCCTGAATTTATATAGAGACTTACTATGTCTACAGTTCACTAGGCACTTAACTATGTAAAACCATGCATTCTTATATAACTTCCAAGATTATTACATTTGCTCCCTTTAAAGGAATTTATACACTTTTTTTTTTTTTTTGAGACAGAGTCTCACTCTGTCACCCAGGCTGGAGTGCAGTGGTATGATCTCAGTTCACTGCAACCTCGGCCTCCCCGGTCCAAGTGATTCTCATGCCTCAGCCTCCCAAACAACTGGGATTATAGGTACCTGCGATGACACACAGCTAATTTTTGTATTTTTAGGAGAGATGGGGTTTCACCATGTTGGTCAGGCTGGTCTCAAACTCCTGACCTCGTGATCCGCCCGCCTCGGCCTCCCAAAGTGCTAGGACTACAGACATAAGCCGCCACACTGGGTCAGGAATTATACACTTTTTTGAGATCTAGGACTAAGTCCTCCATTCCATTTAATTCAACACTTATTGACCATCTATTATGCAGATGTCATAAAGAGACACACTGGGAGTACAAAGATGAACTCAGTCTTCTTGCTTAGGGAATCTAAGATCTAGCTAGAGTAGCATGATACATGGACATATTAAATATTTCTTTATGTTCCCCATGGTAACTGTGGTAAATTTTATAAATGCAATTACTTCTTCGGATTGGTTATTAGGACTTCAATTTGTCATCTCCATCCAGAATTCAATAGTATATCTCCTCTCATCCCTAGTCATTCCCTTTTACAATGATAAAGAATAAAATATACTGGGTATGCCTGCAACATTCCATGCAAACACACTGGTCTTTGCTGCTGAAGTCATACCCCATTCCCCTTGAAGCTTCACCACCCCTCCCTTCACGTCAGTCTTATTCTGGATGCTGAGTTCTGCCCATAATGCTGATTAGGTGTTTTCCTTAATCAAAGATAATACTTTTTAAAATAAATGCCACCAAATATTTACTTTTGTAAATAAATGACACTGAAGTTTTAATGTTTTAGAGACAGTACAGTTGTGGCGGGGCAGGGGTAGAGAGGTAGATGGGAAAATAATGATGATAAAGTACCATATAAGAACCTTTTAAATCTAGTCTTATCCACACTAAGCTTGAGATCCAACATATTAACTCTAGATCGTATTTATTTACTTTCATTCATTTACGTAACTCAGTGCAAGACGCTGGGGATAAAATCAGGAATAAGGGAAGAAGAGCTTCTGCCCTCAAGGAGCTCCCAGGAGACTTGGAAAGAGAGCCTGATAGCAGAAGACTGAATACTGCTTCTGCCATCACTCTTCTGCCATCACTGATTCAGGACCAAAAATTAGGGCTGACCTTGCCACAGGGGTGCCAGGACTTCCCCCCAAGAAGATATACTACCATTTTCAAGTATAGGAAGGCCTATCACATAACAGAAGAATTAGACAACAGCTAGAGAGATGCAAAGGGCACAATACATGATAAGAACTATATTAACAATGATAGATGCTCATGGCTGCCTCAGGAAAAACTGCCATTAAAAGTGTTTTTCAGGCTCTGAACCCCCTGGTCTTTGGTATTTTCTTGAAAGTCCACCTGTGAGTTGCAGAACTCGGTGTGAAAGAAAGGTCATTTCATGAGGTACAGACCTGTCTCAGATCTTGTACCAGGATCCTTATTTTTATGTGTGTCTGTCCATCCTAGGCAGCCCACATCTAGGCCCAGGTAACACCCTAGGCTTCTAGGGGGAGCTGAGTTTGGCCAGCTGTATCTCTTTTCACAGCTTTGTGATCTCCCAGAACACTGGCTTCAAATCCTGTTGCACCAGGCCTTGTGGATGTAGCAGATATAGATGAAAAAGTTGTACACTGCAGTGATCCTGGCCTGAGAAGACAGTGAGATGTGGTAGTGTCTTGCAAAGTCACAAAGCCAGATGTGGTGGTGGTGGCAGGTATGGGCCAAATTGCTCAAGACACATATATTGGCACTGCCACAATTGACCACAGTTACCCTCACCATAGGCAGCTTCTGCAGAGCCACAGTCTTGATGGTGAGTGTGGTGTCCCCCATAGAGGCCTACACCTGTGGCAAGAGATTCTGCACTGTGAAGTCCAGGCAGGGGTCCATATCCTCCCACTACACCCTTTGCAGCAAGGAACAGGTCTTGTCCAAGGTGGGTAATTCCTTCCAGGCTTGGAACTCTGCCAATAGTGTCACATCCACCTCCTTGTCCAAGGTGAGGGCATGTCTCACGGTGGGTCACAAGGCCAAGGAGAGGGCACTGCTGGTGCTCTTAGGTTGGCAGTGGGCCTTGCAGGGCCCACCCTTAGTGGGGCTCAGCAGGTGCAGGTGGAGCTTGTAGTTGGGAGAGGCTGGTGTGGACATGATGACCAGTGTCTTCAAGCTGTCACCTCTGCCTGCAGCATGCCTATCTTTCCCCATGCCTCCGCATTCAGCTGCTTTTCTGACACTGCCTGCTGTATGCTGGCTTCCCACACCATCTTGTGGGCTTCCTCAAATAGGCTAGTCATCAGCTCCTCCAGCTCCTGTGCAGCTGCTCCTGCACTAGGAACAGCTGCTCACAGTCTTCGCCCTTCAGCTGCAGCTCCTTGTGAGCTTTGTGCAGCTTCTCCTTCAGGAGCTCAGAGCCCTTCTTGTGAATTCCTATGGAGATCCTGTAGGAACACCTGCCAAAAGCATTAAAGAGCTTCCACCAGATTCGTAAGGTTGAACAGGATCCTTTACAACTCCCAGATTCTGAAATTTCTGCTTTAATATGCTCATTTCCTTTCACGTATATGTACCTTTAAATAAAACACTTAAAACAATGCTTGACATATTAAGCACTCAATAAATGTTACTTATTGTCATTATTGTTTTCATTACTTTCCCCAATTTATTATAAAATAAAGGGCAGAGATATCATAAATTTCTTTGGACCTACACAACACCCAGCTAATCAAGTAACTTTCACATAGCAGATACAAAACAACTATCTTTAATAAAATATGTTTTCTTTAGCATACAATTTACTGTCATTTCAAATATAGCTGTAAATGTTTACAGAAATTTCACAGTGCTAATTTTTCAAAGAAAATTCAATTCATTCAGTTTCTAGAAGGATTCTGAATAAGCTTCCACATGCAGATAGAAAAAACTTGGGGTTAGCCTAAATGTATACAAAGAATAAAATTCTTTATATATGAAATAAAATAGAGCTGTAGAGAGGAATTTATTCCATTCAACTATAAATTTTCAGTGAAAATGTATTACAATCTTAAAAAAGATAAACATAAACAACTGGGATTATTATGACACGTTTAAAGAACTGTATCATCTGGCCCCAGAAGTAAAAAGACACATATATAATTCAAGGTACCTGAATGAAGTAAAGGAGCAAGCCATGGGGAAATCTATGGGAAGAGCATTGCAAGCCAAAAGAACTGTAGGGACAAAGGCACTGAGGCAGAAATGTGTTTATAGAACACAGACGAGGAACGTAGTACGTCTGAAGTGGAGTAAGCAGTTTTTATGCTGCACTATAACAAGACATTATACCAGCTGCTGTTAAATCACCCATGTAGGTATTGCAAAAACATCTGGAAACAAAGCATGTTCAGGTACATCCAGGCAAGCCTATCCGCCATAAGTTAGTGTGAAAATTGATCAGAATTTATCACTGGGGAAAAAACATGGACATGATTCTCAGCAGAACACCAATAGCATACCCAAGCTCAGCTGGCCAGAGCTGAGTTCTTGATGAGGAAAGACAAACCCAATTAGGACCTACTCCAATACCTCAGTGAAACTGCTAGGCTGAGTCTTCACTCATAGCTTACACTGGGCATGTGTGTTGTATGAAAGAAAATGGGGGATGCTGTGGGCTAACCAAGAAAGGCAGCAGTGCCCCAAACTCTTCCTCCAGCAAAGTCAAGTGTCTGCCTCAGCTGCCTATGGAGCTCCTTCCTTTTACTGTCCTGACAAACAAAAAAATCTCTGACAAAATGAAATGTGAATAAGTCTAAGCTTTTCTCTTCTCCTTTTATAAAAATTTGGATTACCTCAACAGGGGCCTATGAGCTCTCCGAAAGGCCCATCTCAATCCCCCATATTGGGCAAAGACTTCCCTTTCTAAAGATAAAGTAACAGAGAAACATCACACGCAGTAGGTTCAAAGGAAAGAGACAAATCAAAGGGACGAAATTCTCTTTATAAAAGACAGGTAATAGAAGATAATTCTTGTTTATAGTTTAAGTAAGACTCAAGGTAACACTGCATCTATTCATTTATTCAAAAAATATTGCTGAGTGATAAGTGCTAGGGAGACAATAGTGACCAACACATACATGATCCTAGTCCTCATTCTAGTGGGAAGGGCAGAAAATAAACAAGTGAATAACATATGAAACAGAACCTATGAAAATACTGCGATGCAGAAACAAAGGTGCTGTGATAAAGACAAATGGGTGGCCTTTCTTGAGATGCTATGGTCGGGAAAGGCCACATTGAGAAGGTGACGTCAGTGGATAGTACTAATGGTAATAAGGATGAAAATAATACAAGCAGCGAAAATTTACCTAGCACTTACAATGCATCAGGAAATTATTACGTGCTTTTTAGGGGTTATTTCATTTGATTCATATATAATACTACAGTACTATTTTATGGCCATTTAATAAATTTTTTAATGGTTATTTAATTTTTCCAAAGTCATTCAGAAGAATTTTAAGCTAGAGCTGGGATCTAAACTATCAACTTGAGTCTACACCTCACATTCCTAATGATTTTGTACATAAAGCCAAGAGCCGAATCAGGAACACAATCCCATTCATAATTACCACAAAAAGAATAAAATATCTAGAAATATAATTAACAAGGGAGGTGAAAGATCTCTACAATAAGAATCTACAAAAACACTACTCAGATAAATCAGAGATGACACAAACAAATGGAAAAACATTCCGTGCTCATGAACAGGAAGAATCAATAGCATCGAAATGGCCATACTACCCAAAGCAGTTTACAGATTCTATACTATTCCAATTAAACTACCAATGACAATCTTTAAGAGCTAGAAAAAATTATTTTAAAATCCACATGGAACAAAAAAATATAACAAATAGCCAAGGTAAGCCTAGGCAAAATGAACAAAATTGGAAGCATCACATTGCCCTACTTCAGACTATATTACAGGGCTACAGTAAACAAAACAGCATGATACTGGTACAAAACCAGACAAATCGACCAACAGAACAGAAGAGAGAGCCCAGAAATAATGCTGAACACCTTCAACCATCTAATCTTCAACAAAGCTAACAAAAACACGCAAATGGTGCTGGAATAACTGGCTAGCAATATGCAAAAGATTGAAACTGGACCTCTTCCTTACACCACATACAAAAATCAACTCAAGATGGGTTAAAGACTTAAATGTAAAACCCAGATCTATAAAAACCCTGGAAGACAACCTAGAAAATACCATTCTGGGCATAGGAATTGGTAAAGATTTCATGACAAAGACACCAAAAGCAATTGCAACAAAAGCAAATACGACAAATGGGATCTAATTAAACTAAAGAGCATCTGCACAGCAAAAGAAACTATCAACAGAGTATACAGATGACCTACAAAATAAGAGAAAATATTTGTAAACTATGCACTGGAAAAAGGTCTAATATCCAGAATCTATAAGGAACTTACACAAATTTACCAGAAAAAAAAAGCAACCCCATTAAAAAGTGAGCAAAGGAGATGAACAGACACTTTTCAAAAGAAGACATACATATGGCCAACAGGCATATGAAATAATACTCAATATCACTGATCATTAGAGAAATTCAAATCAAAGCCAAAATGGGATACCATGTCACACCAGTCAGAAATGTTAATATTAAAAATAAGTCAAAAAATAACAGAGGCTAGCAAGATTGCAGAGAAGAAAGAATGCTTATACACTGCTGGTGGGGGTGTAAATTAAGTTCAACCCTTGTGGAAAGCAGTGTGGCAATTCCTCAAAAAACTAAAACATAACTGCCATTCAAGCCAGCAGTCCCATTACTGGGTATATACCAAAAGGAATATAAATCGTTCTACCATAAAGATACATGCACACATATGTTCATTGTAGCACTATTCACAATAGCAAAGACAAAGAATCAACCTAAATGTCCATTGACAATAGACTGGATAATGGAAATGTGGTAGGGATACATCATAGAATACTGTGCAGCAATAATAAAGAACACGATCATGTCCTTTGCAGAAACATAGATGAAGCTGGTGGCCAATATTCCTAGCAAACTAATGCAGGAACAATAACAACAAAAAAAATACTGCATATTCTCACTTATAAGTAGGAGCTAAATAATGAGAACACATGGATACAAGCAGAGAAACGAGACACTGGTGCCTACCTCAGGGTGGAGGGTGGGAGGAAGGAGAAAATCAGGAAAAAATAATTTTCAGGTACTACACTTAGTACCTGGGTGAGAAAAGTAATCTGTACAGCAAACCCTCATTACACAGGTTTACTTATATAACAAACCTGCACATGTACCCCTGAACCTAAAAGTTTTTTTAATGTAAAACTCATAATAAACATTTTAAAAGGTGTGATATTTTCAGTAACTTTAAATTTTTAGTTTCTGTTTCTTTCTTATTTTTTCATCAACATATACAGAAGAAAAATAAAAAACAATTTTTCTGGAATAAAAAATTTACCATTAGGATGGGCACAGTGGCTCACACCTGTAATCCCAGCACGTTGGGAAGCTAAGGAAGGCAGATTGCCTGAGCTCAGGAGTTCAAGACCAGCCTGGGCAACATGGTGAAATCCCATCTTTACTAATATACAAAAAATTAGCTGGGTGTGGTGGTGCACAACTGTAAGTCCCAGCTACTCAGGAGACTGAGGCAAGAGAATCAGTTGAACTGGGAGGCAGAGGCTGCACTAAGCCAAGATCGTGACTGCACTCCAGCCTGGGTGACAGAGTAAGACTCTGTCTCCAAAAAAAAAAAAAAAAGAAAGAAAGAAATTTGCAATTAGTCTCGGAATTTATAAACACAACAACATTTTTTGCTTTTTTAGATTACCAAAAATCCAAAGAATCAATGAGTCCAAGATTTATAAAGTATTATTTTGATTACTAAACATTTTCTCAGTGTTAGTACTCCAAGATGGTTAATACTATCCCTGGAGACTTTCCAGAGTTTATATTTCACGGAGGGAGAAATGAATTTTTCTATTTATAATATAACATAAAAGAACCTGTATTTTTAAATGTGCCCTTAAAATCAAAATAGCTGTCAAAATGAACATTAAATTTGTTTATCTCTTTTCTTTTGTATCTTGCAATAGTAGCTCAGTGGAAATAACCACTTCAGTTTCCAGATAAAATAAATTTAGATGATCAAAGGCTAGACAATTTCCATAACACTCTATTACAAATGGAGAAAAGAATATATTTAATTAAGGAAGGTACAAAAATGCATCACATCAGTCTTTATGTGTGTCAGAACATCTTCTCAAGTTCATCAGTATAATGCTTGTATTCATATCATAAACAGTGAACTATACAATTCATGCTATTTGGAAATTTTGAAATGAGAGACAGAAAAGCAGATGAATGCTTTTTAAACCAAAATGTTGAGGAAATAACATAAACTATTTCAGTAGGTTTTTTTTTTTTTTTTTTTTTTTTTTTTTTTTTTTTTTTTTTTTTTTTTTGAGATGGAGTTTCACTCTTGTCGCCCAGGCTGGAGTGCAATGGCATGACCTCAGCTCACTGCAACCTCCGTCTGGTGGGTTCAAGCGATTCTCCTGCCTCAACCTCCCAAGTAGGTGGGATTATAGGCAGGTATCACCATGCCCAGCTAATTTTGTATTTTTAGTAGAGACGAGGTTTCTCCATGTTGGTCAGGCTGGTCTCTAACTCCCGACCTTAGGTGATCCACCCACCTCGACCTCCCAAAGTCCTGGGATTACAGGCGTGAGCCACCACGCCCGGCCTTTTGGTAGGTTTAACATTTTAAATATACAACCTCTTCAATATTAGCAACTAAGGATGGTTTCTCAATGCTTACTTTTCAACATGCTTTTTCCAAGCTAGATTTATATAATATTCTCATTGTCACTTGATAATATTGCTAAGAAATTTTAAAATAAATATTAACAGTAATATTATATTGCTGAATCACTGTATAAGTTAAACTATTCTCAGGGGCATGAGGTGGGCATCAGTTGACCTTAGATTTGGTTATTATACTTGTCCCTAAGTTTCCTGACCTCATTAAAGGACTGTCACAGAGCCCTTACCACATGAACTTTCAGCACACAAGAGAATTCACTAATCCTTTGAAACCTCATGCTTTATCAAGCATCAGGATATACTTTCCCCTCTTCCTAGAATGACCTCCACTTGATAGTCTCCTACTCCTTCCTCAAGACCCTCTACAAATAAAATTTCTATCGAGTTTCAATCCTTTGGGATATAACAGCACTAAAAAACATGCTTCTATAAGCACATCAAGCATTCTATTATTGGTTCTCTTTACCTGTTTGTCTCTCCCATTAGTGTAGGAGCTCCACAAGAGCCACAACAGTGTTTATACCTAACATGTCTGCTGAATGAAAAAGGAATAAATGTATTGTCTACCAAGATGAAGTAAAATAATACTCCCACTTCCTTTTTCTCCAGGTACTTTGTATAACACAGTTCAAGATCACATATGCTTTCTTTTGGAAGACGCAAAAGAAATCCTATTTCAAGGCCCAACCATTTTTCACATATGTGACTACAATCCTTCTATTATACCTGAAAGCAAAATAATCAAAATGGACCAAAAAAAGGATTTTTAAACTTGACCTTATTCAATTCAATCACTCTTCCTAGCATGTTAAAAATCTTTCAGGATATTGAAACATCCGATGTATTAGTTACCTTTTCCATTTTTCAAACACCTACCTAAGGCTATACCAATTTGCTACACATTAGGTATACTTTATCCAAAATGCTCAGGACCGGAAGTGTTCTGGATTTCAGATTTTTTCAGATTTGGGGATATTTGTATTATATACTTAAGCAGTTTGGCATTCCAAATCCAAAAATCCAAAATCCAAAATGCTCCAAACTTCCAAACTTTTTGAGCACTTTGGATTTTGAATTATCAGATTTGGGATGCTTGACCTGTATTTGCAATTTGTCAGTGTCACTTTGTGACACTGAGAGTATGTGTCTATTCAGCATTCTTTGCAGATTATCAACTTAGCAAGACACAGCATTCTAAGTTGAAAACTCCCTCCAATCTTGGAGAAAACTTCTGCGTTGTCTTCTGTCATCGAATTATTTTGATGAAAAGCTAAATGCCATCTTGATTCATATCCCTTGAGTAACTTGTTTTTTTTCTTTCTAATCTTTAAGAATACGCTCCTCAGTACTCTAAAATTCCACAATGATTTGTCTGAGAGGGAGAGAGAAAGAGAGAGTGTGCGTGTACTTTCTCATTCATTGTGCTAAGCATCAAAACAATACAAAAGATCAACAAAACAAAGAGCTGGTTTTTTGAAAAGATAAAGAAAATCGAACAAACCTTTAGATTAAAAAAAGAAGGAAGACTCAAATAAAAGAAAAAGTAGAAATTACATCTGATACTACAGAAATACAAGGAATCATTAAACTGTTATGAACAACTACATGCCAACAAACTGGATAACTTACAAGAAATGATAAATTCCTGGATATATAAACCTACCAAGATTGAACTAGGAAGAAATAGAAAATCTGAACAGACCAATAACGAGTAAGAAGATTGAATCAGTTATACAAAGTCTCCTACCAAAGAAAAGCCCAGGACTTGAGGGCTTCACTGCTGAATTCCATCAGACATTTAAAGAAGAACTAATAACAATTCTACTCAAACTATTCCAAAATATCAAAGAGAATGGAATACTTTCAAATTTCAATCTATGAGGCCAACATTATCCTGATAACAAAATCAGACAAGGACATAACAAAAGAAGAAAACTACAGGCCAGTATCCCTGATGAACAAAGATGCAAAAATCCTCAACAAAATCCTAGCAAACCAAATTCAACACAGCACATTAAAAAGATCATTCGCCATGATCAAGTGGGATTGATTCCAGGGATGCAAGGATGGTTTAACATAAGCAAATCAATAAGCATGATACATCATATTAACAGAATGAAGGGCAAAAACCATATGATCATTTCAATAGATGCAGAAAAAGCATTTGACAAATTCAACATCCTTTCATGATTTTAAAAAAACTCAATAAATTAGGTACACAAGGAATGTACCTCAATACAAATAGGCCTTTTCAATATCCACAACTGTGATACCTCATTTTCTTGAAATCTTTGTCCCCATTGGTCTTCTCTCCACTTTAGCAATCCAGTCCCCCAGTGATGAGCTTGCCATTATCAGAATCTGCAATCTCTCTGAACTCCTGTTCTCAATATCTGATCCATTCTCTGACCACTACTATTTTTTCCCTTTTTTTTTTTAACCTAGTTCACTTGCTCTATAACTCCTACTACTTTACTTCCTCAAACTTTCAAGAATTTTGATCAGGTGAACCCATTAATTTTTCACCATGTATCAGTTTTCTCTAATCGTCACCAATTTCCTTACCATCTCAGATTTGGTAGTCCATTATGATAATCAGTCTCATTAAAAATATTTTATCTGTAATTCTGTTTTAAAATCTGAGCCCTGTTTTTAGTTGCTTAGATGCTGATAAACAAATCACTTCCAGGGAAAATCACCTAAAAAGGATGGCTGGTTTCAATTCAAAATGTAGGATCTCAAACTCTAGATGGAAATTCCACAATGCCTGTTTCCCTCATGAGTTTACTTTCTTATTTTCTCACTATTTTTTTTCAGATTTATACATCATCAAAGCTCCTTTACCTTTCCACTAACGAATCTACAAAGTCTCCCTAGGTGTACATACGATCCCTCCTGTTACAGAGAAGTTACAAAGGCCTATTCCTCAAACCCTCCCACAAGCTTCTGCATTCCATCCCCTCTCTCTTCTTCATGGACTTATGATCCACTTCTCTTTCCTGATCATCAACCTCTCCCACTGAACTCAATCATTTAAATTAATGTTCAAACATGTTCTAATATTGCTCATTTAAAAACGAAATACACACCTCCTTCATCCTACATCTCAATTCTGAGTTACTGAAATTGGTTGCTCAATCCTTATTGAAAACACTAGATACTGAAAACTTGCAAAACTAGATACTCAAAATTTATCCTTGGATCAGGCTGCAGCTTAGACCACACTGATTTGGGCTCAGGGAGAATTATATTTAATAAATGGAGTTTTATCATTATTTTCTAAAGTTCTGTGAAATTTGTTTCTCATAATTACTTAAGCATAATCTTTATAATTATATAAACTATAGAGATATTATTGAAGGAACTGTCTTTTTGAATATTCATAAGGGAAATTTCATCTTTGACTCAGCATCAGTAAAGGGTGTGCATCTCCTCAATGAAAGGTTTAACATTTTGAACACTCTGAAAATGGAAACAAAATTATTTCTTATTATTTTAAGTGACTAGCACCTTTTTGATCATACAGTATGTATTTCTGAGTATTAACCTTATTTCTACCTTTATTAGTTTCCTGCCCTGATTTTCTCTTTCTGTTTTCTTGAAATACTTATTTTCTCTTTTCATATTTTGGATACTTTTAAACTCTTCTAAATTCTTTAAGAAGTAAGTAGAACAAGGCAATGTACAAATAGAGACAAAAGATAAAAACAGAACCAGAGAGAGGCAAGACCAAGAAAAGTACAGAAACAGAAAGGGGCAGGAGAGACTGGGGAGAGAGAGCTAGCAGTGTTTGTTGTATATGGTAATAAGTTACTATGTGGATCTGGACCTTAGGAAAGCAGTATAAGAATATATACATATTTAGATAATAGCATATTTTTCTGAAATCCCATTATACTGAATCACTCGAAATTATAGACATCCACGCAGAAATATTTTGCAATATTAATTATAAAAACATTTGATCTCACAAAAGTAGAACTTCCCCGTTATTTTTAATTTAGGACTGTGATAACAGTTTTGGGAAATGTTGCTAGCATATTTTTCCCAAATTTAAGCACTACTTTTTTTTTTTTGAGACAGGGTCTCACTCTGTTGCGCAGGTTGGAGTGCAGTAGTGCAATCTCAGCTCACTGCAGCCTCAACCTCCTGGGCTTAAGTGATCCTCCCACCTCAGCTTCCAGAATAGCTGGGACTACATTCATGTGCCACCACAACTGGCTAATTTTTCTTTTCTTTTTTTTTTTTTTTTTTTTTAAATAGGGACTAGGTCTCACTATGTTGCCCAGGCTGGTCTTGAACTGCTAGGCTTAAGCGATCCTCCCACCTTGGCCTCCCAAAGTGTTGGGATTAAAGGGGTAAGCTGCTACACCCAGCTACTATTCTGCTTTCTAAAAATATAATCCTACTCAGTTCCCCAGGGAATTTGGTTTGGTGTCTGAGACAATGAGCTACACCTTACTTTTCTCTTGTTTGCTTTGACTGGTCTATACTGAATCAGAAAAAGGAACTAAAATCGCCATACAGCATACATGAAGTCTTGGTTGATTACCAAGCAGGTTTTAAAAAGAGATGAATACACAGAACCCACAGAAAATACTATCCAAGAGCCAAGGACAATTCTATGTGACTTATGAATCATTTGACTGTTTACTATGGAAGAAATACTAGGTTCTTTCCATTTGTAGGATTTTTCTGTAAAGCAGATTGCTGGACTATAATTAATACTAGGTACCTTTCAAAAAATGAAAAATGTCAAACACAGATTGGGTACAAATTACTTCATTCCTTTCTTAGGAATGAATACTCTGATAAAGCAGTAGGAGCACCAACATCTGCCTCAATCCCAGAAAAGTACACTCTCCTTATACCTATCTCTCTCCATCACCATAGGCATCTCCTAGGTAGGATTCTGTGTGTCACTGTAGCCAAAAACTATCATAGAATTGTAATGACTATTATTCAGGTTTCAATTTACACAGTTTATTTGGCTCCTTGTTTAAAAGGTCCTGTCCTATTCCATTATTTGATTTTGTGTACCTACACTATGCTAAGTCAGGGAATTGCCATACATTCAGATAAAGAGAATAAATCAGATATATAATTGATTTTTGGTAAACTTTAGATAGCAGTAAGGTAATCATGGGCAACATCAGTGTTCTACTTGTTACTTTATATTAAAAGTTATAAATAAAATACATTAGGATATAAATATATTCATTTGCAAAAATTTTTGCCTTTTTTAATGGTCTCAATTGCAGATTCATTATACAGCACCATCAACTGCAGTCAAACAAATGTGTACAATTTCCCAAAGAAATGTTGGCATAACTTTTTTAGTTTAACTAAGGATAACTGTTAAACTAAGAGAAATGCACCAAAATGGTTCTACCATCCAACTGGAGATTAAAGCTAATCAAAGCAAAATGGTGCTATGTACTTACAGTTAGCAATATTGAACTATACATTTGAAATTTTGTTAAGTGGATAGATCTCATGTTAAGTCTTCTTATCAAAATAAAATGATTTGTTTTTTAAAAAATGATGCCAATGTAAAGAATACTGCAATCATGACCAATCAGAAAAATCATGAAAATAAAGAATCTCCTCTTTCTTCTCAGAGTTGTTATTTCTGTGACCTATTATTGAGTCTTCAATAGTATCTGAGTCTATTTTACCAGTCATCAATTGACATATTCCAGAAACTATTATGATTTTAGCCATAAAAACATTGTTACAGTTTCTAAATGGGATGTCTGTTCCTCCTGCTAATACTTTTCTTTTTCAAAAACAGATGGCCTTATTGTACTCTTATTATTAGAAAAGCAATAACCAACTACAACTGCAAATGTATGGGTAGAAAGTGAAAGCTCACCAGAAAAACTAGAGTTTTTTTTTTAATTGGAATGTCCTGAGCCAGACTATTTCAAGGGGGTGTGGGGTGTGTGTGTGTGTGTGTGTGTGTGTGTGTGTGTGTACTTTTTTCTCTCAATACAAATTCGTTAAATACTTCCTTTCTTAATATCTTACTTTATTCCCACAAAGGTGTGTATAACTCAGTAAGTTCAGTAGCTTCAATATACTACATATGTCAAGAGCTAGTTTTACATTGACTAGTTTCAACTATTATTCTCACATACATAAAGCGACCAAATCAATAAAGCATATTTAAATTCAAACTTGACTACATAGTTACTACACCTTTCTGCCTATTGAAATTACACTCAGCAAAAGCTATCCACTTTCACTGTCATCTTTGCCAATGTCCAAAAGGAATAAACAAGAATATATGCAAACAAAAAAATTCCAAGTTCTAGGAGTTCCCAAATCTAGTTCACCATATACCTACCTCAAAAATATTTTTCATTTCTTTAAATTCCTCTCTTAGACTCTTCTTAGCTCCAAGACAAAAATTACATACACTCTGATAAAGTGAATATATCAGTTACATATCTGATTTTTGGTGAAATTTAGATCATGGTAAGGTAATCTTGGGCAACATCAGTGTTCTCTAATAAAACACAATCCTCACTTCACAACTTTCACATCCTATCTACTTAATATCATGGCTTTAGTTACTGAAATCTAAATGAACATCACCCTTTGCAGGAATTATTGATGTGAGTATCCTCTGTGATGTGGTATCCTTAGAAAAAAATTTAAAAAGCAATAATAACATGGTTTTACTTACGAGAAGTTTTGGAAGCAAGAACAGTAATTCGAGCACCTCCTAAGAAGTGAAAACCCATTACATTCACCTGATCATCATCTGACTGACTGGCAAAACCTACAAAGAAAAGAGAGAAATCACCTCATGTAACCAGAAGGCAAAATGAACACATTTGAAATAGGAACCTTAGTTGAATGATGCGTGTTTTTTATGTCACTAGTCATGTATAAACTCCATGTGTGAGCTATAATATATTCACCTTGATTTCCATAGTAGCTTCCAATTAATGAAATTTCTGCCTTACACTAAAACTCTGGAGTCATTTAATTTCATTTACTCTAATGGTTGATTCCAGATATGAGACAGAACACGTGCAAGATGAACTTAGAATATCTTTTCACGCCAGATAGCAAGGAAGCTATTACTGAGCCAGTAGGGTTTTATGAAAACAACTTGAAAGCCAGCTTAAAGAGACTACTACTGGCCAGAGATAAAAATATTAGAGTATCAAAGAAAATAATAATTGCAATGGAGTAAAACACATCAAATATGTTTAAAGGCATGAGTTCATACAGAGACTTAAAAACAAAATTAAAAAAAATGGTCACTATTGGATGATCTTAGAGAATCAATACTATTTATTTTAAGCTCTATTTATTTAAAATATTTTAAAAATTAGTAATAAAGGGAAAGAACCAAGCATTTATCCTGAAAACCCTACTCAAACTGCACCATATAACAACTACTAAAGGAAAGGTTCTCTCTGTAGAAATATTCCAGCTAAAAAATGATGAAAGTGTGAAAGAAACAAAATATCTATTTTTCAGCCTGTAGTGAACTAATGGATGTCAGCATTGGATATCAATGGCTGTTACCATCACACACAAAAAAAGACAAACAAATATTATGTGCCCTCTGTTTGCTGAAAGTCTATACTACCATCCATGAAGAACTCTGGCCAGAATAGTCAATCTTGACTCTGCTAGCTGTAGATCCAACTTACCAATTTACAGACAAAGTGACAGAGAAAAGAAATATTAGGCCAGGCATGGTGGCTCATGACTGTAATCCCAGCACTTTGGGAGGCCGAGGTGGGCAGATCATGAGGTAAGGAGATCGAGACCATCCTGGCTAACACGGTGAAACCCCGTCTCTACTAAAAATACAAAATATTAGCCGGGCGTGGTGGCATGCGCCTGTAGTCCCAGCTACCCAGGAGGCTGAGGCAGGAGAATCGCTTGAACCCAGGAGGTGGAGGTTGCAGGGAGCCGAGATCATGCCACTGCACTCCAGCCTGGGCAACAGAGTGAGACTCCATCTCAAAAAAAAGAAAAAAAGAAAGAAAAGAAAAAAAAAAAAAAAAAGAAACATTAAACATCATCACAGGGGTAAAGGATGTCACCAAGATGGTAAACTAGGGGACACTAGTCTTCATCCCCAGCAAAAAAATTAGAGAGAGAGAAAGACAGCTATTCAAACACCATAATAGCCCTGTGGGAGCTCAAGGGCCCATTTAAGAAGCTGCAGCAAAACGGAACAAATGGCTGGTTATATCGGCATACCTAAGATGCCTACAGATGGCTAGTGACAAAGAATAAAGGCAACAGCCTATTGGTGACAGCCGTGGAGTGGGAACTTCCACGGTTCCCAGCAGCCTGCTTCACAGAAGACACCAGCATCTTTTGCCACTGAGGTAACCAATAGCCATTTCCACCAGGGAACCCCAGAGAGGAAGGCATGGCTCCATATTCCCTTGCTCAAGAAGTAGCTGCTGTTGTACCACCCCAGAACCAAAACCACCACCTCTCCAAACCTTGCACATTCCCCTAACCCCCAGGTCACAGTCACTTCATGAATGTGCATACTTCAGACACTGGCTCTGTGGCTGCACTATGCCCATCCATGTCTCAGATACCAGAGCTACCACCAGAGTGAGCCAGCTCACACCCGAGGTCCTACAGCTAAGGTCTCTCTGAGTATTCCTATGGTTCAGTCATTACATCACCTGCCATAGAGGACAAGGTCCCATCCTGTACCCCAGAGCCGGAGTAACTGCACACATCCATGCTCCCATCTCGGGCTCCCCGGCTGTTTCATAAACACTAATGCCTCATATACCATCACCAACACAGCAGTGGGGGTTCCTGTGCCCCAGGCACTGGTGCCATTACCACCCAAAGCCCAGAACCAAAGTCCTTTTACACATACTCATGCTTCAGGACTTGGCTCCATGGCATCTCCATAGGTGCCACTCATCAGGCACTGGAAACTGGCCCACAAGCCAGATAGAGTGCCAAGAGGGATCCCCTTGGCCATGATTTCCCTGGTGGGAGAAAAAGAGATTGGGAGTACCCTAGCATCCACTGCCATTAAAGATCCCAATAGCCCTCACTATTGCTGAGAACACTCACAGAGTTGGCAACTGAGGATACCTGCAATCTTAACCAACACCAACCACAGCTAAGAGAGCTGCACACAGTTTATATTGCTATGCCCTTGCCAGGTCCAGAACCTCTACATCTCATACTGCCAGCACCCTTGACCTTCCCATAGAAGAAGGTCTTTCGCACCAAAATCAGCACACGAAGTTGGAAAGAGGAGACTGATCCACCAAATGTGCCGGCATCAAAGTATGGCAACAAGAAACATGAAAAACAAAGAAGACATATCCCTACCAAAAGAACACAATGATTTCGCAGTAGCTGACCCCAAAGAAATGGACATCTACAGGTTAACAAAGAATTCAAAATAATTGTTTTCAGGAAGCTCAACAAACCAGGAAAAAAAAAAAAAGATAAAAAAATAGAGAAACAAAACCCAGAAGAATAACAAGTTTTGGAGCTGAAAAAATACAATGAATGAAATGAAAACAGCTGGGCGCAGTAATCCTAGCACTCTGGGAGGCCGAGGCAGGCACATCATTTGAGCTCAGCAGTTCGAGATCAGCCTGGGTAACAAAGTGAAACCTTGTCTCTACAAAAAATAAGAAAATTAGCCAGGTGTGATGGCATGCACCTGTAGTCCCAGCTACTTGGGAGGCTGAGGTCGGAGGATTGCTTGAGCCCAGGATGTCAAGGCTGCAGTGGGCCATGATCATGCCACTGCACTCCAGCCTGGATGACAGAGCAAGACCCTGAGAGAGGAGGGGAGGTGAGAGGAGGGGGAGGAGGACAGGATGGGAGAAAAGGGTGGAGGGGGAGGGGGGAAAGGATGGGAGGGGGAAGGGGAGGGGAGAGGAGGCGGAAGGGGAGGGGAGAGGAGGGGGAAGGGGGAAAATATAAGGAAGAACATCAAAAATAGAACTGATTAAGCAGAAGAAAGAATCTGTGAACTCAAAGTCAGATTATTAGAAAATACAGTGAGAGGAGGAAAAAAAATGAAAGGAAAGAAGAAAGGCTGCAAGATTTAGGGAACAGAATCAAGCAAAACAATAGGAGAAAACCTTCCAAATCTGGAGAGAAGTATAAATATCCAGATATAAGAAACTCATGACATCAAAACATAAAATGTGGGGGGATGGAGTAAAAATTATTCACATAACTTTAGAAAAAAACTAAATTACAGATCAATTTCTCTCATGAACATAGATACAAAAATTCTAAAATACAGTTTGGCAAATTAAATCTAAAAATATAGTGAAAAGATAATATATCATGACCATCTATAATTTATCTCAAGAATGCACGGTTGGGCTAACATTAAAAATTAATCAATGTAATCCACCATATTTAATCAAATAAAGAAGAAAACGATAAGAATGTCTCAGCTGATGTAGAAGTAGTCTTGAAAAAATCCAATATCCATTCCTGATTACAGTCTCAGCGACCTAGGAATAGAAGGGAACTTCCTCAACCTGGTTAAAAAAAAAAAAAATCTAAAAAATACTTACAGCTAAAACATACTTAATGGTGAAAGACAATGTCTGTTCTCACCATTTCTATTCAACATTATCCCAGAGGTTCTAGCCAAGGCAAAAAGCAAGCAAAAACAAACAATCCAGTTGGAATGGAAGAAGTAAAACTGTTTTGATTTGCATGTAACATGATCATCTATGTAGAAAATCTGACTGATTAAATCTACAAAAATGCTAATAGAGCCCACAAGTGGTTTAACAATGTTGCATGATACAAGATTGATATAAGAAAATCAATTGTGGCCGGGCGCGGTGGCTCACGCCTGTAATCCCAGCACTTTGGGAGGCCGAGGCGGGCGGATCACGAGGTCAGGAGATCGAGACCATCCTGGCTAACACGGTGAAACCCCGTCTCTACTAAAAATACAAAAAATTAGCCGGGCGTGATGGCGGGCGCCTGTAGTCCCAGCTACTCGGGAGGCTGAGGCAGGAGAATGGCGTGAACCCGGGAGGCGGAGCTTGCAGTGAGCCGAGATCGCGCCACTGCACTCCAGCCTGGGCGACAGAGCGAGACTCCGTCTCAAAAAAAAAAAAAAAAAAAAAAAAAGAAAATCAATTGTAAGCCAAGTGGGGTGGCTCACGCCTGTAATCCCAGCACTCGGGGAGGCCAAGACAGGTGGATCACCTGAGGTCAGGAGTTTGAGACCACCCTGACCAAAATGGTGAAACTCCATCTCTACTAAAAATACAAAAATTAGCCAGGCATGGTGGCGTGTGCCTGTAGTCCCAACCACTTGGAAGGCTGAGACAGGAGAATTGCTTGAACCCAGGAGGTGAAGGTTGCAGTGAGACGAGATTGTACCACTGCACTCCAGCCTAGACAACAGAGTGAGACTCCATATCAAAAGAAAATAAAATAAATTGTATTTCTATGTATTAGCAAAGAACAATCTGAAATTGAAATAAAACACAATAGCATAAAAATATATGAAATAGGGACATATCTGACAAAAGATTTGTAAAACCTGTATATGAAAAACTACCAACCCTCACAGAGAGAAACAAAATAGACCCTAAATAAATGAACAATGGTCTGCACTTTCATCTTAGGAAACTAGAATACAGAGAGAAAATTATACCATGTTCAATATTGTTAAGATATCGGTTCTCTCCAAATTGATATATGGAATCAATACAATCACAATCAAAATCCCAACAGCCAGTTTTATTTAATTTACAAGATGATTCTAAGATTCATATGAAAATGCAAAGGACCTAAAATATCCAAAACAACATTGAGAAGAATAAAGTTGGAGAAATTATACTACCTGACTTCAAGACTTATTATAAATATACAGTCATCAAAACACAATGTTATTGGTATATAGCAATAGACAAAGATATCAATGGAACAAAATTAAGAAAGCAGAAATACACCCACATAAATGTGGTCAGATGATTTTCAACAAAGTTGAAAAGGCCATTCAGTGGAAAAGGATAGTCTGAAAAATAGTGCTGTAACAATTAGACACCCAGATGCAAAAACATGAATTTCATCCATCCCTCACATCACACATAAATATCAGCACAAAATGGGGAAGAGACTTAAATGTAAACTTTAAAACTAGAAAACATCTACCAAAAAAAAAAGAGAGAGAAACTTTGCAACCTTGGATTAGGAAATATCTCTTAGATGTAACAGTAAATTTATGAACCATTAAGAAATTGATAAACGGGGGGGTTTATGAAGATTAAGAACTTCTGCTTTTCCAAAGATTCTGTTAAGACAATCAAAATACATACCACAGACTGGGAGAAATTATTTGCAAATCACATATCAAATAAAGGAGCAAAAGAAGACAGATGAAAAAGAACATATACTATATAGTTCCATTTTATAAAATTCTAGAAAACGCAAATTAATCTCTAGTAACAGAAAGCAGATCAGTGGTTGCTTGGGATGCAGGATAAGGAATTACTAATAGACAAAAGGAAACTTTTGGCAGTGATGGATATGTTCAGCATCTTAACCGTTGAGATGGTTGCACAGATAAATACAGAAATCAAACTTTTCAAAATTATACACTTCAAATGTGTGATTTATGGTACAAAAGTCATACTTCAATTTAAGCTTTTTTAAAAGCACAAAAATATGCACTGAAGCTGTGTTTGAGAACAAAAGAACGTATAAAAATGTACCAGAAAAAATAAGTATTTTATAATCTTAGAATAGAGATCATTGCAGGCATAACATGAAAACCTGAAACTACGAAGAAAGCAATTAAGAAATTTTACTACCTAAAAATATAAACCTTAAAAGAAGGAATTAAAAGAAGAAATGCAAGTAGTTAAGAAAAATTAAACATATTGGAAATTCAAGTTAAAAATGAAATGTCATTTTTTACCTAATAATGTCAAAAATTTTAAAAGATTTAATGAATCCAGCTGCTATCATGCGCATGAACCTTGATGCTGGGAGTATAACGTGATACAATTTTTCAAAAAGGCAGCTGGTATTTGAATAAAGTTTTCAAATATGCATACCCATTAACTCAAGCATTTGTCTCCAAAGAATTTCTCCTAAGGGAAATAGAGAAGTACAAAAAACCTGTATGTACATGACACCTCCAAACAATGGAATATTATGTAACCATTAAAATATAAATGTATTGACTAGCAAATGTAGAAACATACTTGAGCAACATAAAAGACTATTATTATCAAATGACATTTTATCTGTTATTACATTTAAGTAAAATTTTTGTATAAAACTACTGGTATTGTGACATACATTGATGGTCAGGTAATTTAACACATGTTCCCAACCCCCTTTTCTCTAGCCCATTTAGTTCTCAGCCTCTTGTACTGCTAAAGGAAGCCATGTGACAAAAATTATGGCTATTGAAACCTAAGCAGAAATTTCCTAGGGAATCTTGTGAAAAAATCCTTTTCTGATAAAAGTTATCATCATTACTATATAGCTATTTCTTCCCCCTACCTCCTACCTTGTAGTAAGATATGATGCCTGAAGCTGAAGCAAATATCTTATTGTCGCGGAACAAGTCAACACACTAAAGATGGTAGATTACAAAAAAAAGAAAAAATGCTTGGTATTTCATAACAGTCATAAACTACTGCCACAGCTTCCACTGCCCACTTCTGGATTCCTCTTTATATGAGATAAAGAAATGTCTTGGCCAGGCACAGTAGCTCACACCTGTAATTCCAACATTTTAGGAGCCCAAGATGGGAAGACCACTTGAGCCTAGGAGTTCAAAACCAGCCTGGGCAACACAGTGGGACCCTATCTCTACAAAATAATTTTTTTTAATTAGCTAGGCATGGTGGTACATGCCTGTAGTCTCAGCTACTCTGGAGGCTAAGGTGGGAGGATTGCTTGAGCCCAGGAAGTAGAAGCTGCAGTAAGCCATGATTGTGCCACCGCACTCTAACCTCAGTGACAGAATGAGACCCTGTCTCAAAAAAAAAAAAAGATATTTATTGCTGAATTCACTTTTCTGGGGTGCCAGAAGCACCCCAGATAGCTATTTATATATGTAAATAAATATTTTCTATATAATTATTAAGCATATTAAAAGGTTTTTCTTATAATATTCTCTATTGGCAAGGTTTGGGGTACTGGACGCCTTTATTCAAACATTGTTGTTAGGGTTAACTGGTATTCTTTAAGGAAGTCAATTTCACACTATATTTCAGAAGTTTTAAAAACATTCTGATTCTCTGTCTCACCCAGCAATTCCACTTTTAAATATTCATCAAATAAACTATAATAAATTTGAAGAAGTATTGTTACAACAATGTTCATCACAGGTATATTTACAATATTAATAAACTAAAAACAATGTAAATATCTAAAAGTATAATGCTGGTCAAATGATTTTATAGTATGGATTTATGAGAGAATACTATGTAATCATTAAAATCATATATCAAAAATATCTAATGGTGTAAAAAGATGTCTCAAAACAGAATGACAAGTGAAATTCTTTTTGGGGATAAATGCTTAGAAAAAATATTTATTTAAAGATTAGAAAAATGTAATGAAACAGAAAAAGATATTGCTGGATAGCAGAATTACTAGTAACATTCACTTTTTTCCTTTTGGTTATCCACATTTTCTAAATTTCACATTTCTTTTGTAATAAGAAAAATTAAAGCTATTTTAAATATACCTATATTTGTTCACAGAAAGAGAACTGGAATAAACAAATGGGAAGACATGTAGAGTAAAAGTTGTTTTATTTCTTCTCTATAAAGCTCATTAATTTTGCTTCTTTCAGTTAAAAAAAACAGACACAGAAGATTTGCAATGGCAACTTTATCTAAGTCTTACTTTTATAAGAGTGAAGTGATACTTATTTTAAACAAGCACATGATTCCATCCAGCATGTTTAACATTAATACAAATCCAGGAATTTTTTAAAAACCACTCTATATCATATATATTGGATCCCAGAAGAAATTTTTAAAAATTTGTCATTGTGTCCCATTCCTAAAGTGAGTAAGAAGCAAATATATGCTGATGAGCATAATGACATCAAAACAATTGAGCCCAAAATCAGGAGGAAAATGGATAAGTCACCTAAGCTTTCTTTAGTACACACTATACAATTCGTATCTTATGGACATTACCTTTCTGCTCAAAGGCATGTGTTTTTATTCAATTCTAATTGGGTTCCATTTATCTACAGTAAAGATCAACCCTTCCTCAGAAGTCAGGTGTTTAAACGTTTTTCAAAGCCACCAATAAATTTGGTGTTCAACATATAATTTCCAACTATGTTCCTAAGGTAGTATAGGAGACCCAAGAAACTAATAAGTTTATGCAAGATGTTACAAAAGGTAGTGAGTCTGTTTTTTTCATAATCCAAGTTTGTTACAAGAAAACTGACTAAAAAATAAGGAGGTAAAAGAAGAGATGGGAGAAAGAACCCAAAAGGTAAAAAATATTTTGCTAACAATATATACATATATATCTCCAAACTCAATTCACACTTAAGAATAGAATAATTGTAGTAAAACATTTAATCTTGGAGATTTTTCAGAGTTATATATAAATAAAATTTTTGAAATACTGCAAATTAATAAAAAATAAATTTTAAGCACTTTAAGTAGTTAATAACACAAAAGTTGACTTACCATAAATTTCTAAACCTTGTGAGAAGTATTGTTTGTATCCTAAATCTTATCCACTAATGCAAAGGTAAAGATGCATCTCATAGCCAACAGTGCTGATTTTTAATGAAGGATTTAAAAGGGTTGATTTAATTCCAAGATTTTATTCTTCAATTCTACCCCACCATCAAGAAAATTAATGACATGACACACTAAAAACCTTGGTTACTAAGGATGTTTTATCCAATAAAAGCTTCTTTAGTTTCTAAGCCACTCAGAAAGAAAAACTGACACTTCTCTCCAAGTCATACCATCACAAATTACCCCAAATGTTCACTGTGATATTGAAGCATTAAATATGAAACCCTTCTAAACAACCAGAAGCACAGGATGCACACCCTCTAGCTGCTGCAGACAGCAGAATAAAACAGTACAAAGAGCATCTACTTACGAGATTACTTTTCAGAGACATAAGAATATACTTTAAAAGGTACATATACAAAAGCCTACAATGAAGATAAATAATAAATATTTATACACTTAGAAGACAGATATATCCAAAAACCTACCATAAAGATGAATAATAAATATTTACATTCCAAGCCAAAAAAATTCACAGTCTAAAGAGAAACACTTGATTTTTTATTTCTGAGTACCGTAGCAAAATAATTATTATGATAATTTTAATCAAACTTAAAAGGAATACCTTATTACCTTGTTGATATAAGCTATTCACCTTTGAACAGGCAAAGGAGGGAAAAATCCTTGAGGCATTTTTATACTCTTACTTAACAATGATCTGATAATCACCCCATCATTATCTGCTGATGAAGGATTCCATTCTAAATTCTTAGCATTTTTGATGCTGCAGGCATGTTATTTCAAAAGTCTTACCTGGGAAGAGACTAAGAAGACTGACTGGAGATTTGTTGGTATCAATAGTAATTTTGTGGCTTGCAGTTTTTGAAGGCTGACCTGGTAGGCAAATTAACTTTAGGGGAAGTCTAAATTTACACTGGATAACTCGCGGAATGCCTAAAATAAAAGAGAGATATGTAGATTCATAGACTTGACAAATAATTTGGCAAAAAAAAATTGTACTACTAATAGTTTGAGCAGCAACATATCTTGGTTTGTTTGTTGCCTGCCTATTTTGCTTAACAAAGCTGAAATAACTATAAATTATTATCATGATTCATATTTCATTACTATTTTCAAAAGGTACAAGGCAAAAATAAAATTTTAAAAGAAGCATAGACATGAGATCTGTCTTTAATAGTATCATATTTTTAAAATCATCACATTTGGATACTATATAAAACATTATAGTCACTTACATTCAATTACTGAACTAAGTCTTTAAGACCTTCAGAGCTCTAGCCCTAATCCAAGACTATCAGCAAACATGAGCAAAGAATATGAAGTTTCTATCATATCTTTAAGACTGTATATTACCATATCTAAAAATTTCTCTACTCAAAAACATTTTAAATCTTTAGCTTTTTTAATTGATGGAGATTCAAATTATGAACATGAAAGCAAGATTTGCTCTTCTGAAGTTCTATTGAAGTCCATGTCCATTTTACACATTAATATGTAGAATATTACCTTTATATGAATTATACTTTTCTCAAGCCATTTAACTTTACATATCACTTTAAGTGACATTTTAGACATTTAGACAGTCATTCAATTGTTAAATGATTTTAATACTCATACATGCATACTGAAATGGGTAACTGAATATATGACAATGAAGAGTTTCATATTAGAATTTGTATAAAGCTTTTCAAAATCATTTTCAATATTTTTACAGAAAATGAAATTGAAACCAAAGCAAATTAGGCTCTCTACTTATAAATCTAGAAAAGCAATACTAAAATCCTAGTTTTCTCTCCTTTTTTCTAGAACTCTGTTTTTGACTGGTTAAGATGAAAGATAATATATAGAAGCCTATGTCGTGCCATAGTGCTGTAGAAAAACTGAACACTCAAAATGTTCTAATTCTACTTGATGAATCCACACATTAATTCATTTATTTCTTTATAGAGGAGTCAGGGAGCTGCTTAAAAATAGCAAAAGCAGAAGCAGTTAGTTTGGAGACATGATCCCAAAGCAGGATCCCTGGAATTAGCAATATATTTTGCTAAAGTCAATTGGAATTGTATATCTTACTCCACATCCAAGCTGGGAGTACAGTTTTCAGTACTACTTATTCACTAGGATAGTGAGAAATCACCAACAATGGCAAGCATATTGATATATGAGGTCAATTAAATACTTTTTCAGAGCATGTGGAGCATATTTGTCATTCTCTTCAATATAATCTATTATCCATCAAGTTTTACGTAGCTCATTTTTTGCTCATAACCAACAGATGTTAAATTCACTTCTCCTGGAATCCTAGATGCGAATTACAACTGGTGTCTCTTAAGAAAAGTCCCAGGGTATTATTTCATGACATTCTGTGAGGTTTTTAGAGGCATGTGTATTTGTACTTTACAATGATGAGATGTTTTGACTCAAAATATTATGGTAACATGATCTAAGATACTGCACAAAGCACGACTGTCAATATCACCACAAAACAATTACAAAGCACTACTTTCTCCAACTTCAAGGAAATTTCCATATACTCTATATATCCTCAAATTATGGAAATACACCCACTGAGTATGTTTCCTCTACAATAAGTAAACTGTAGAGAAAATTTCAGATTGTATCAATTAATAGATACAGTCTGGAAAGAACAAGGAAACTTAAACTTGTTTCCATCTTCTTCGTTTTTAATGACTAGTACAACAAAAACAAATGCTTCCTTTTCTGACAATTCTGTACAGGCACAAAAAGAAACTATCTTCTATACACTTTCAACCAAATTCTGAGCTAATTACTCAAACCAGAATTTGGCTGTGAATGTTCCTCTAAAACTATACTGCTAAAACTGTAGCCACTACTTTACTTGGACCAGGTACTGACTGAATTCACAGTTAAAAAAAATTAAATATAATCAACAACACTGCCTATAAGTGACCGAGCCTATATATTTGAAGATTATTACCCTACATCTCCACGAACCCAGAGCTAAAGAAACTGGTAGTGTATATGTTTTCAGAAATCGAAACAAATGGATTGCAAGCACTAATAAACCCAAGAAGGAAAATACATTATAACTCAATTTACAGTTCAATTAGGTCAGTTAATGACAATATCACACACTAGGGCAATGGTTTGCAGTTGCTAAGATTTGTAGAACCCCTCCAGAATATCTTTTCTCTGCAGGAATTATAAGCCTGTTTCATAGGACATTTGGAAAACATTACTTTGAAAAATGATGACACTCATACTTAATAAAATGATTACGGCTATTTTTTAAATGACGGCAGCTTGAAAAGTTTTACCATTAGGGAGAAAAAGTTATGAAATCCTTAAAAAAAACCAGTCTACAGAAACCATCCCTTAAAAGAAAAATTAGAATGTCACTATTTTATAACACTATCAAATTAAAATCCAAGGATTTTACAATACAATCTCTAGTTTTTAGACATGGGGTTCATCAGAGGCACATTTCTACTGGGATTTACACCTTCTTAGGAAACCTGAAGTGTAAATTTGGCTACCAATTACTCTTCAGGCTGTAATTATGTCTAAGAACCTGAAGCCAAAGACTCATAGAGGCATGTGTGGGTGTATGCGTTTGTAATAGAGAAGGAAAAGAATTACATGTATTTAAAGACTTTTCACAGTTGCTAGCAGAACAGCTTTCAACTTAGTTGAAAGAGACTAATTGGTCCTAACTTTGCCTACCATCAGCAATATTTTCTCTCTATAGTTGGCAAAGTAGTCTCCATATCTGGCTTACTGAATTCTCTAAGTGTTACGCTGAGAGAAAAGAAACTTTTGTCATTTATTTTACTCCAATATTGGCCTAGTCATTTATCAGACTGACTGTTCTATAGTTCTTTTTACCAGATATAATCACCTCTCCTTCAAACATTTCCCTTCCTAACCTACTAGAGGAAATGGATAGTCGTAACTACTATGGTGCAATTAATCACAAAATTATTTAACACTCAGAGAGAATATTCTCATCAAAACTACCTTTAACAGAACATTTTACTTTCAGGAAGAGACTTCTAATTACATCTGGCACACCCCACCCCAAAAGCCCAGTATCACTGTCAAATTGGAAGCCAAAATGTGCTTTAAAGAAATAAAGGAAAAAAGAACATAGAAAAAAATATGTATATATGAATAAAATAACCATACTTATATATTATAGATCTATATAATGCCTTTAGAACTCTTTCCAGGGGCCTGCTAGAGTAATTTCATATTGAAAACAAGGAACCCCAAAGCAGTAGCAATGTCTGGTAGCCAGAACTTCCTTGATCCCTTCCTGTTATGTCTGGCTACGTACTGTGCTTCATCTGCAGTCATGTTTTACACTGCCCACGTCATGTAACTTTAATGCAGAAATAATGGAGACTAACCCTTATGGGACAACATAAAACCTCGTTTGCCTCTCTTTTTCCACATATAAAAGCAGAACTGCTTATCTGCATTGCAGCCCGAACAGATCAAGACAATAAAACGGATCAGTCTTTGAAATATGAAGCCTTGTGTGTAAGTAAGATCTAAGTGGCAACATATTATTTTCTTGCCTACTAGGTGCCGCTGAATATTTCAACTCCACTCCCTAAAGCTTAATTATAATTTTAAAATATATCAAAGAGATTATTAAAACCAGCTTTCACTTTGTATTGACACACTACAATTTCTATAAATTGTGGGTTTTTTCCTCATAGTTTGGGCTGAATTTACAGTAAGAAGGAATAAATTTCTTTGAACAATAACCTTAACTGATTTTTTTAAACTTAAAACTAATCATTTAAATAATAATATGATATTTTACAAAATTCGGTCCAAAATCTTAAAAATTACAGGCAATCTAGCTAATTAAAATGTAAATATTCATTATTAATATCAGGTTATTTTTTAATGACCCAAATTCTAATTTGACAAGTATACTTTGTGTTATTAAGCTAATCATTTACTTCTATTAAAACACTTCTCATATAAATATATATATACCTTCCAGATATCAAGATGACATGTGCTATGCAACTCAGATTGTTGGCATCACCCAAACGGCATGAGTAAATATTGCCACAATCTTTAAGTCATTTCATTATATTTATTTATTACTAATTAATATTGCTATCTAAAATGTATCTTAAAATAACTTATAAAGATAAACTACCACATTAAGTCTATATCTAAGAGGGAAAAATAATCAGAGATACTTGTAGTGCCTGCTATGTACTCTGTTAGTATGCAATTCAAAGATGAGTGCTTGACCCCTGCCCTCAAAAAGCTCAAAACCTACAAGGAGAACCTAAGGAACAAACTTAATTAAGTTCATATTGTGATCAGAATCATAGCAGAGTCAAGCAAAAGATTTGGGGAAAACAAAGTGAGTAACAACACTGACCCAAGCAAGTTAGAGGGAGTCAGATGTTTGATAACATTCCCCTACAAATTCTAAACAAGACAAGGAATAGGCCCACAGAGCGAACACACACACCATTCTTATCACAGAGAGGTGAATCTCTTGGAGCATGTAGAAAAACACAACTTAGAATTCAGTGACAAACACTCTTTTTTTAAACTCTTTCTTTCTTTTAGGTAAAATAACAGAGCATGCAGCTAAATAACCAATGACTTGCAGAAATAAGTTGTCAATAACATCTTTAATATTTTTCAAAAAAGACATTCTATTTTTACTCCTAATTTCATTCTTTCTCATGACTCCGAAACAACTAATAATGACAAGTCTCTGTGGAAACATCTACTATGCTCTCCATAGCAGAATCAAGGCACTGTACCATCCTAAAGAACTTTTTCTAGTTAAAAGAGCAGTCCATAAAAAGAGTTCATTCATAGTATAATACCAATTCAATTCATCAAACAAATTTCAGTTCTGAAATTCATTTTTTTCTAAATTATCTTTACACTTACCATCAGGATTTCGATCTGTCCATCACAGGCAATGCAAAAATGGGTAGGGGGAAAAGAATGCAACAAATTATCTGTGGTAAAGTTACAATACAAATTTGACACATATCTGCTTAAAATACAAATTAAAATTTCAAGATTCTCACAGATGACTTAAATGACTCTCCAAACACAAGTCAATTCACAATTGAGAGTATAACACAAATAAATGAAACCCAGCAATACATTTATTTATATTTCCATTCTCAGAAGTCTATGAGAATGTGTTATTCCACTGTAAATGTGGGAAAAAAACCAAGATATATGATCTAGCCAAACAGCAAAAAAGACTCAATAAAGGGGAAAATACATAATATTAATATTTCCAGTTACTTTTTGAATTTATTTTATTTTCTTTTAACTTTCCCCTTTAAAGTCAATCCAGTTCCTCTTTTTTATAATAATTTAAGTAAATAATACTATTGATAACGTCTCTTTTTGCTTCTCTTGGCATTCTGCAGACTCTCTCAATGTTTCTAATTCACTTTCAACCAATACCAATGATTAGTAATCTTCTAAATTCTGTCTTTTAAATTGCAGAAAAGCATAATAGCCAAAAATGTTGAAAAATGCAGACTAAGTTTTAAAAGATCTGTTCTTAAGTATTTTAACACATAAGATGCTAAAGAGTTTTATTTAGTCACTAAAACAGTGTCTAAAACTCTGATTACTGCCCTAATGTTGGAGCAATCCATAATATTATTTTCTACTAATTCATACTGATAGCCGTAGGAGGCAGACAAACGCCTAAGCAAATACGGAAAGGTCCCAGGTGAAATCTTACCTTCAGGCTTAAAACAGCCTGAGGGCTGAAAGACCGTACTGCTGGTCCTGGATGAAACCCAAAACCCAGAAGAACTTCTGCCCCTGTGTGCCTGCCCTTTCCCAATTGATTCTTTCTGAATAATGTCTTTTAGCCAATCGAATGCTGCCTTTTAAAATACTACCTATGGCTTGCCTGGACATGCCCACGAGCACACTGGGGAAATGGGGTGGGGCCACAAGGAATTTGTGCCTTATGCAGGGGAGGAGCCTGGCCTCATCAGCTCATGTGTGGGAGCCCTGGTATTCAATTTGTGAGGTGGAAACCCGCTTTAAAAATTCCACCCTCCTCACTCTTCACTGTGTCCGCATGCCTAATTCTTCCTGGTCATGAAATAAGAACGCAGATATAGCTGAACTAAGGAGCAAAAATCCTGCATCAATACTAGCCTTTGGTTCAAATAAATGAAGTCTGACTAGATAACATTCTTCTATTAGGAATAAAAATGTATCAGATTTGCTATTAACTGAAAAGAGGGAACCAAACATTACATATGGAAATCAGCTAAATAGCCTTATCATGAACTACTCATAACACATAAAAGTAATGAAAACATGATTTTACTTAACAGTAGAAAATAACATCTTCTCATTTAATGATATTTCACAGTATGTTTTCTCATCTTAAATGCATAAGCATTTTACTCATAACTCCAACAACTTAAAGTAATGATTAAGCCTGTATGTTTACCTGTTGGTCTGGAATAAGAAACAACAGCATTTCCTTCCAATTCTGATGGTGTATAACTTCTTTTCAGATAAACAGAAAAGCTTACTGTTCTAGTCAAATCTGGTGCTATAAGCAATGTAAAAATAATATAAATTACATAATTTGGGGCAATTGTTATTAACAAGAGCTAAAATTTAATAAGCACTCACCACATGCCAGGTACTGTCATAAGCATTTTACATGAGGTAACTCTTTAAATCTTCACAACAAACCTGTGAGGTTGATACTATTATTGTCCTCATTTATTATGCATGAGAAAACTGAAATACAGAGAGATTAAGAAGCTTGCCTAAGACCGGGCACAGTGGCTCACACCTGTAATCCCAACACTTTGGGAGGCCTAGGTGGGCGGATCACGTGAGGCCAGAAGTTCAAGACCAGCCTAGCCAACATGAGAAAACCACATCTCTACTAAAAATACAAAAAAATTAGCTGGGCGTGGTGACACCTGGAAGGTGGAGTTTGCAGTGAACCGAGATTGCTCCACTGCACTCCAGTCCAGGCAACAGAGTGAGACTCTGTCTCAAAAACAGAAACAAAAACAAAAAAAGAAGCTTGCCTAAGGTAACACAGCTACTAGGAATTAACTCCAGAACAAGGTACAAAGAAACTGGCATTCTACACCACTGCTGCTCTTTACTTCGAGGAACAGACAGCATGAACAGAGAAAACGGTACACAAAAGGGCAAGAGAATTTGGGAGGAAAATAGCAATTTATCATGGGTAGAACATAGACTGAAGGAGAAAATGGATGAGGGAGTGTTACACAGTAGCCACTTAACAGATTGTGCATGCTCATCTATGTTAACATAATTTGGCCCCCAACCTGTATTAGAGAGCCATAATAAATGGAAAAAATAAATTATTTAGAATGTATTTTAGAAAGACAAATTGGAAGTGTTATACAAAATCAGAAATGCAAGCAAAAGTTCAATGGCTGGGTATCACCTATGAGGTTACTTCACTCAATCGTTTATTCATTCATTCTACAAAGATTTGTTGAATTCCTACTAACGGCAGGCACTCAGCTATGGGTTGGTTATGTGGAGGCAAAAAAAGAAAGATATGTTCTTGACTTCGTGAATAAGAGTTCTTAGAAGCCTTAGCAGAAAAGCTATAGTAAACTAAAAAAAGAAAAAAGACTTGAAAGGTAGTTCAGATTATCTTAACAGGACTAATGACAATTTGGATATAAATGGTTGGGAGTAAGAGATTCTATACAAAGAAACCTTACTAAGAGTTGCCATTAATGACATGTCTACTATTTTAAGCATTATTATGAATATCTTTTGTAGATTTACTTTCTAATTAAATCCTCAAAACAACCTTGTAAAACAAATATCATTACCCCTTTTTTGCAGATTAAAATAAATGAGGCTCCAAGTGATTACTAATGTAGTTTTTGCCTAAGGTTACACATCAAGTGAGTGTTAGAGCTGGATTCAAACTCAGGCCAAACTCCAAAGTCCATATTAATTCTTCAAACATTACCGATTCAATAAATAGATCACTAAAGAAACACCAATAAAGAAAGCCTTCTAAATTTTAGTATTTAAAAACAGGCCAGGAGCGGTGGCTCACGCTTGTAATCTTAGTACTCTGGGAGGCCGAGATAGGCAAATTGCTTGAGCCCAGGAGTTCAAGACCAGCCTGGATAACATGGCAAAACCCCGTCTCTACTAAAAATACAAAAAATTAGTCAGGTGGTGTTTTCCTGTAGTCCCAGCTACTCAGGAGGCTGAGGTGGGAGGATCACTTGAGCCCAGGAAGTCGAAGCTGCAGTGAGCCATGATGGTGCCACTGCACTCCAGCCTGGGCCAATGAGAATGAGACCCTGTCTCAAAAATAAATAAATAAATCAAAAACAATTATAGGTCCAACAAGTTCAGAAAAGCACCTAGAAATCTGTAAACGTAAAAGATGAATTTGACCCAACAATCATTGATTGAACGTTCATGCTGATGCTAAGAGGGAAAATATAAGCAAAACAACACAATCATTGATTTTCGGATGATCCCAATCTCACCATTCAGACATGAAATAATAGCCATTAAATGAACAAACTAGTATTTTTTAAAAATTCACACCATGGTAGACTTTCAGCCAAAACAAAAAACTTACTCATAAATTGAAAGGTGAACTGATCACAAGTCAATTCTAATGGTGGTTGCACGTAGACTGATAATTTGGCTTTTTGCAATATCACTCTGTTCTGCAGTGTGACCTAAGGAAACAGAAATTGTTATCAATAGAAAATTACATTTTATTCAAACTGATAGACTATCATAACTACTTAAACATAACTAGCAAATAATTAGAAAATATTACCTGAGGAAAAAATGACTAGTCACAAAACATAATACAGTAAGTAATAGATTAAAATATTCTATCAAGTAGAAACTGTGCACAAAAGTTAAACAGACTTTACTCAAAAGAATAAAGATTGGCAATATGTACATGCAAAGATGCTCAATATCCTTAGTTATGAAGGAGATACGAACTAAAAACCACAATGAGATACTACTACGTACCCAATAAAATGGCTATAATCAAAAGGACAGACAATAACATGTGTTAGCAATGATGTGGAGAAACTAGAACCCTCATATATTGCCAGTGAAAATGTAAATTGGTACAGCTACTCTAAGAAAAGTTTGGCAGTTTCTTCAAAGGTTAAACATAAATTTAACATATAACTTCACAATTCTATACCAAGAGAAATGAAAACATATGTCCACCCAAAATCTTATACACAAATGTTCATAGCAACAATATGCTAATAGCCAAAAAGCAGAAATAATCCAAATTCCCATCATGATGAATGAATAAACAAAATGTGATATATTCATACAATGAAATATTGTTCAGCAATAAAAGAAATGAAATACATTATGAATAATATTAATGATAAAAACCATTAGCAGTTTTCTATATCCATGAAACCATGCTAACAAATTTATGTGCATTATTTCATTTACATGCCACAACATGGGTGAACCTTGAAAACATGATGCTAAGTGAAAAAATCTAGTCACAAAGAACCACATATTGTATGATCCATTTATATGAAATGTATAGAATAGGCAATCTATAGAGAAATAAAGTAGATTAGGAGTTGCTTAGGGATGAGAGAGATGGGGAATGGCAGCTAATGGGTATGGCATTTCTTTTAGGTGGGATAAAATGTTCTAAAATTAAATTGTGGTGATAGTTGCAAAATTCTGTAAATACACTATACTAAAAATCATCGGATTGTAACTTTAACTAAGTGAATAATATAGTATCTAAATTATATCTAAGTAAAGCTATTTTAAAATTTTCTATCATGGTGACTCGTATGTCATGAGAAAAAAAATTAAATAAAATAAACCACCATTCTATATGGTACCTTTTCTATACGGCAGTTCAGTCTAGTTATTAGACTTTGTTATATGAGACAGATACATACATTAACATAATTCAAGGACCATTCTTATTGTTAAGAAAAGTAGTTTTGAAGTTTCTTTTCAATAAAAAGCATGTATTACCTCTTCCTTGATTAAATATGTATAATATTTTTATATATACAAGAATATACAAGTGGCCCACAAACATTATGAACACATAATTAGATTCAGTAAATGTATTAATTTTAAGTGATGTGAGCATTCTGCACAACTTAAAAATAAGTTAAAAACATAAAAATTTTGACTTGCAAAGGAAAATTTTTAAGACAACTATTGATGCAATTAAATATGATAAACACCATGAACAACGAATCCTCAATTTTTACTTTGTAAATCCTGGGAATACATAGGGAATCATCATGCCACAAACTAAACTTCCTCAATGATGTCTGGCCATTGTAAACATAATACCTTTTTAGTAAAACCCTGATGGTTATTATGGCAGGAAGACACCATGCAAGTGCTACAAACAACTTTCTTTCAACTAGCTAGTCCATTAAACAAACAAGACACAATTTAAATATTCTACTATTACAATAATATGATACTAGTCTGTACATATATTTTTAAATAAAATGAATAATATTAATGATAAAAAAAATTAGCATTTTTCTATATTCATGGAACCATGCTAACAAATTATTTATGTGCCATTATTTAATTTACTCTTTACAAAAATGTTTGACAGGTACCATCATAAACCATTTTACAAAAGACTGTGGCTCAGAGATGCTAAGTAATTTGCCCAAGGCCACTTTGATTGCAAGTGGAAGAACCACAATTTAACTGCTATCTGCCAGAATCCTGAGCCCATGCCTTTAACCAACTGTGGTTAAGACTCAAAATAACTTTGCAGATGAAAAAGTATCCCTATTTTACAGTTTAAAAAATAGAGGTTCAAAGAAGGTAAATAACCTGTGCAAAGCCATCAATCCAAGTAGAGAATTGAAAATAGTGACCAGGAAAGTCTTATGAGAGCTCAGTTTTAAGTAAAAATGAAAATTCCTTTAAGTAGTAATAAGCCATTTGAAAAAGAGCAGTCTGGCTTTTCCTGGCACAACGATGTCTACTTAGACAATAATCACAGAATTTTACATTGTAACAAGAAGGGTTTGCATTTGGTTTAGTTGCACAATCATGATAGCTCTCATGCACATATTTATTGAACCCCAACAATGGGCTAGGCCCTTTCAAAATACAAATCAAGGAGATGGGTAATGAAAATAACAACAGTAACAAAGAATAGTTGTGTTTGAGCCAAAAAAGAGTTAAAGACTTGGCTAGATCACAAGTCTTATATTTTAACAGGAAAATAATTATAGAATATTAAGGAGAAAATATAAAACATTGATACAAGAATTTTCCATGCTATTTTCTGCCTCTTATGAAATATAACCCTTAGGAAATAGAATACCAAATTTTTATCCTAGATATATAAATATGACACCAAAGGCCAGGTATGAACAACCACTCGCCTAGTTGCCTGGAATAGATGGTCACGCATCATGCACACATACTCAAGGTAGCCACATCTTCATTCACTTGGAACGGATGGAAAAATTTTCTCAATTAACAGGATTTATTATGATGGAGACTTGCATGGTTATATATCTTGGCTGCTGTTGTTATAAAAGGTCATAAGGAGAGATTTATAGTAGAAATTTGTATAGAAACTGTCAGACAGGATCAGGAAGTCATTGTGTCTGCTGTGTGAGTCCCGCCAATTTTCTGCAACCCTTGCCTGTTGCATTCTTTCTCATGCTTTTATAACGGCAATGAGAAAGACAGTTGTGACTTAGGTATTCTCAAATATAGTAAGTTCCACGAACGGAAGGAGAATTTTCCAGTAGTGTCATGCCATCATTTTAAGGTGGCTACTACACATGAAAGCTTAAGAACTGCATGGGAGGGAAAGGTATGTTTACTTACGGTGCTAATTCCTGGTTGGCTGGGGGTACAATTAGCATGAGCAATGTTATCTAGTTAAGGCACAAGATCTCTTATTGCAATTAACAGTGCACTCCTAAATTATTACATGTATGTGTCTGAACGTTATCAGTAGATAGATTTAAAAGAGGTGTCCCTATACAAAAGTACAAATCATTCCTGGAACTCGACAGTTATTTCTTTTTCTTAAGTGTTTGATTTCTTGCCACTAATGCCTTTCCAGATTCAGAAGTATTAATGAGATAGAGCCTTTGATTGGATTGGGGGAAAGGAGGTTGGGGAAAGACCACCCTTGTTTCCAGTGGCAAGAATCCAAAAAACTTAGCTTAGGAAACTGTTGTAAGATTCAGCTCCCTTCAAGTTCAACCAAAGATCTCCACATTTGGGCCACCCGCTGGTTCCAGTGTAAGCGAACACAATTGGTAAAGCTTGGTGCCCTGTCAAGCTCCTCCAAGGACAGCAACCCATAATCTAAGAAAATATAAAGCCCCATCCAAGTTTTGACTAAGTGAATTGCCAAAATCCACAACCTTCCCTTGCTTCCAAGGTCTGGGCATGATAAATATTTTCAGCTTAATAATGTGCTGACTGATTACCATATTTTACTCTAAATGCTTTAAGAAGGTTCTACATTTAAGTTCTAGTTCTAAAATTCTACAATGACAGGACTAAAAATCTTAACCAAAACCACATCCTTAATATTCTATTTTCCAGACTATCAATTTGTTACCATTCTAACTTTGTGGCATCTTCATTTAATATTTTCTTGCTGTAAATACATCCACTTAAAGTTATGGCAGAGAGATGGCTGGAAATTCTTTTCAAACACCACATAATCATAGGTAGAAGAAAGATATTACCATCCCCGTGCTTCTCCAATATCAATTCACAGTATACTATGTATGATGCTACTTGATTGTTCTATTATGAATGGTGATGACACAATTCCTTTAGCAGATTTAAAATGTTAACTTTATTTCCAAAGAAAAAAGCCTGGATCATGCTACACATTTAAATAATGGTAACAGTACTTCATAATAGTTATTTATATTATATACATATTGCTATAAATGCAATTACCAGTTTTATATTTGCAAGTAACAGTAAAGGTTTTCTATTCACTACTCAAGGCTGGGGAAAAATCTACAAATGCCAAGTGTTTATTTTACATTTCTGTAAGCTACTTACAAGTTCTCAACAGTGACAGATGTAATGAAATAAATCATATTGTTTGCACATTACAGTCTAAAATCTGGTACAATACCTTCACCGTGACAGAAGGGACAAGGTCAGTTCCCACCTCAACATCGGTCGCTTGCTGTAAACACAGAATTGAGAAGGCAAGAAAGAATGATGTCAATATTACACAGCAGTGAGTGAACACAATGAGTGCAATGTATATTTCCTACTATCAAAATAGGAAACTATAAAAGATTTATTACTCTAATGACAGACTAAAAGAGACAATCTGGCTTTTTTGATGCCTTCGTCCAGAAAGTCATAAGCTAATATTTAAAAACTCATCCCCTGGGCCGGGCACGGTGGCTCACGCCTGTAATCCCAGCACTTTGGGAGGCCGAGGTGGGTGGATTATGAGGTCAGGAGATCGAGACCACCGTGAAACCCCGTCTCTACTAAAAATACAAAAAATTAGCCAGGCCCGGTGGCGGACGCCTGTAGTCCCAGCTACTCGGGAGGCTGAGGCAGGAGAATGGCATGAACCCGGGAGGCGGAGCTTGCAGTGAGCCAAGATCACGCCACCGCACTCCAGCCTGGGCAACAGAGACTCCGTCTCAAAAAAAAAAAAAAAAAAACTCATCCCCTAAAAAGGAAAGAAAAGGTCACATATTTTATCAAACCACTCCATTCCCAGATTTACTTAAATATTGAAAGTATTAATTCTATTAACTTGTTATTTATATTGCATAGAATAAGACCTCCCTGTATGTCCCAGAAAAATATTATGCCATTCTTTCAGGTCCCTGTATTTTCACCCTGCGTAAGGTATGTGTTATTCTGATTAATAACATGTATCTAAGACATGCAGCTAATGATATAAAGATTGAGTGGCCTTACACCCATAAAATAAAAGTAGGCCATGCGCGGTGGCTCATGCCTGTAATCCTAGCACTTTGGGAGGCCGAGGCAGGTGGATCACCTGAGGTCAGGAGTTCGAGACCAGCCTGGCCAACATGATGAAACCCTGTCTCTACTAAAAATACAAAAATTAGCTGGGCATGGTGGCAGGCACCTGTAATCCCAGCTACTCCGGAGGCTGAGACAGGAGAATTGCTTGAACCCGGGAGGCGGAGGTTGCAGTGAGCCCAGATCACGCCACTTCACTCCAGCCTGGGTGAAAGAGCGAGACTCTGTCTCAAAAATAAAGGGGCGGGGAGGGGAGGGGAATGGAGGGAAGGGAAGGGAAACTTTTTTTTAACCAGTGCATATCATAAACTAATTCAATAGGCATTCTTTGAGCATCACCTCGTGTTACCTGCTCCTTCCTCTTAAAGAATACATAGTATAATATAATACATAAAACACTTCCCTTATCGCTTATAACTTATTTTTTAGAGTGATACATTGGTAGGGGAAAATGCTCTATGATAGAATAAGACTAAGGGGTGACATATTTTCTAATAATACCGTTATGAATTCTGGGGACCAATTAAAATTATGTCTCTATCCAACCAATGAATATGATCCATTGCGTTTTTTTACTTGAAGTATTTTTAACTAAGAAAAACTAAGCCACTTCTAAGCAATGGGGATTCTATGATGTAACGAGCATCAGCAGAATTCAAAGTTGAGAGATTCATATTCTACTTATGGCTCCACAGGAAACCATATTTAAACTATGATCTTGCTTCTCAGTAAGGAAGATGGGATAGCAATGCTTATCTCCTCTAAGAAAGACTCCATTCTAATATAAATTATATTACTTTTTTGAGATGTGTGCTTTCATAATAATGATTCAAAGTAAAATATTAATCCAGGCTTTGTGCTCTAATAATACCTAAAATCCAGGAAATATTTTACATTTAGCTATCCACAGATCTAGAAGAGAAACCAACATCTCCTGTTTCCTGCTCATTTCAATCCATGACTAAACACCTAGATACTTCAAGGACAGCAGTCCTTTGGGAACATAAAACTATAGCAAGAAAGAAATGCCTATAAGAAGACGTCGTGGCACCAAAGCCACATAAATTGTAGGGCTAATGTTTTCCAATGAGATGAATATGATACTCTCAAGAAATCTCTTAAGAAAGAAAAAATAGTAACGCAGGGAAAATGAAGCTGGAAAGAGACACCTACTTAAGAGGAAATAGCATTCAGGGTTACCAATAGGGAAATATACATTATAACATAGTGCTACTACATAAGGAATTTTCCTACAAAGACTAAAAGTTCCTAAAAAACAGAAAGGGAATTCCTCATTCCAAATAGCCTATGTTGAAGAGAACCTAGAAAAACTTATATAAGTTGCCCAAAGGAAAAAAAAGTCATTTCCACAGCAAGAAAATATGTGTACATTTGTCAGCTAACTAAGCAGAAATGTTCCACTTAGACTATACCCTTCAGGTAGAATGAAAAATGGTGTGTGCTGAATGGCCAATGTTTAAAACAGTGCCTCTACTATGTGACTCAGCTGGGTGAATGTTTCTTTCATATATAGTCCTACTTTTTTGTGTACCCAATTTACTATAATATAGCAATGTTAATGTGATTTTTATCACAAATTGGATTGGCTGTTTACACTAAAATTAATCTTTTGACACTCATGATATACGTTTTAAAGTATGTTCTGATACCTAAATAATGAAGACACTTCCTAAGCAGAATTATATGATATGAACTCCAAATATGGTAAAATGAGTGAATTCAACCACTTCCCTAAATTGATCATCTGTTGGTGATCAATTTCTACACAGATTTCTACACAGATCAATTTCTACACCAATTTCTATTGGTGATCATCTGTTTCTACACAGATAAACTGCAGTCAGTGAGATATAATCAATCACATCCTAACAAGTGCTTATAGAAAACTTAAGTGAGGAGATGAAGTAATATAATCAAGAATAGTCCTCCTTTCATCCTTTCTATTTCTCAGTTGTATTAATTCACTTATTCATAGAGCAAATATATATTGAGCACCCATTATTTGGCAAGCACTAAGGACACAGCAGTGAACAAGACAACTCATGGACATAGATGGTTGTCATAATCATAATGATTATGATGATGTTGATGATTATTATAATGTAGAAAGAAGTAAAATGTAATTTGATGATAATGACAATCATAACAATTATCATAACATTCAACAAAGTAGATTCTATTATTATTCCCATTTTGTGGATGAGAAAATTGAGACTAAGAAAATTAAGTACCTTGCCTTGTGTCACACAGATAGAAACAGGGGAAAAATTAAGTATTGGACCAACTATATACTCTTAAGCTACCCTACCACCACCACCACCATAATGTATTAAAGACTAGAAATCATCAAACTTTGAGCTAGGCCACTCACAAACCTTATCTAACTGAATCTCCAACAAAAATCTGGTAGGGTCAGTATTATTCAGCTACATTAGTATTACGTCAATGCTATGGTACTAAGAAAGTTTGAAAAAAAAATTTTTTTAAGTAGGATTAGAACTAGGGCAAGAAGCCCTTCTACTGCTCTCTCTTCCCCCACAACCCCACTTCTTTTTAAAACAGAAATCCTGCCCAAGGAGCTCCTTACTGGCACTAAGGGGCTACTAATGTTTTTATCTAGAAAATAACGACGCCTACAATTTGTTATCCTCCCCGAAGTGTCTACTTGGAGGACCAAACTTTAAACCAAGGCATTTTGGTCCTAATTCATCAGAGTTTACCACTCTTATAAACCCCTTTAAAATCTGCAAGTACACCTACAGAAACTGAATCAAAGTTAGGAGAAACCACGACAGAAACGTTCAAGTCATCTTCTCTCTCAGTCATGGGCCAAACACCTGTGATTTAAAAAAAGAAAAATTATTTAATCATAAAGTAAAACTTTCTGTATATAGTTTTTCTTTAAAGGTTTGTCTATACCACATATAAAAAAAAAACCCATAAACATACTCACAAGTTGAAAAAACTAATGCATTACAGTATTAGAAGCTTGATGCTAATTCTTTCCCTCTATAATATGGTAAAAAATATTGTCTTTTTCTGCAGATATTTGCTAAGATGTGAGCCATTGACTGACCAGCATTAGGAATTTCAATGCCCTCTCTGTAACTACTAGTGGAAGCCCAAATTAGTACAGCCCTTGTGAAGGTAAGTTGGCTAGAACTAGCAAAATGTAAAATGAACATATCCTGTGACTTAATTCTACTCCCAAGAATGTATCCAATACCCATAACCATGCCCAAGGAGGTCTCTAATGTTAGTAGTTATTTTTTCAGAAATGAAAACAACCTAAATATCTATATATCTATTAATAGGCTAATTATTAAATAAATCATGGTATATCTGTACTATGCAATGTCCCAAAGTCATAAATAAGGGTGCTGTCCATCTTTACATACTGATATTTTAAAAACTCCAAAATATATCTATTAACTTTTAAAAAGCAAGATGTAGTACAATGTGTCTAATATGCACATATTTGTGTCAAAACAATTACATAAACATGAATATTTTCTAGACAAATACACAAAAGCTCTTGATAAGGATTGCCTTTAAGGAGTGAAACTAGGATCTTGGGTTGAACAAAGATTCACCTTTCATTATTTATCCTTTTAGTACTGAATTATTTTTACCATATACATGTTATTTTCATAATTTTAAACATGTTTATGTTGCATAATGAGATATTTATTCATAGTATCAACAAAGATCTTAAACAAAAAACATTTTAAGTTATATATATTTATATATATAATATATATACATATCAAACTATTGGCTACCTACTTAACATCCATTCTTCCATCCTCCCTCTGTGTATTGGAACCCTAATTTCGTGGAGCTATTCACCTTCATCTCAGAGAAAGTCACCCCTTCCAGGCTCCAGGGTCAAATCCAATCATCGTGATTTCCTTCCACTGACCATTTGTTGTTTTAGCCATGAACATGGGACTTAATCCTGGCAGATGGAAGGTAAGGGAAGTTGGGAGTGGAGAGAGCTGGCACATGTTTCTGGGAAAGCTATTCCTCCCTAATAAGAGGAGAGACTCAGGAGAAATAGCCTGATGATTCTTCCCTGGAAATCATATCTGCACATAACACCTAGAATTGCTGAGATCACCCTGTGACCCTGAGAGGAAACATTCCCCACACTCTGAGGATGGCTGACTGAAAATATGAATCAGCTATCTCACAAAAAAAGGAACTGCCTACAACTGCTATCAGGCATTCCCACCAAACTGCACGATTTGGAATGGGAATTTCCATAACTTAATGAGAGTACAAATGGCTGTTCATTGCCCATCCCAATAACCATTCTTCAATTCTTCTTTACTTAAAGCCCAACTTTATTCTAAGCAACAAAATACTCAGCTAAGTCATGTAATTCCCCAGCCAGTTTTGCAGCTTGGAGTGGCTGGTGAGATTTAAGTAGGAGCCATTCAGGGTGTGGCTTCCAAGAAAGCTCCTTAAGGGGGCTGACTCAGCAGCAGATGCGAGGGCAGGAGTTCCAAAAGCCATGCAGGACCAATATATGACTCCGAGATAGAAGGAATCAAGAGTCTCTGATGACTGTGGAACTGCCAAGCCAACCCTGGACTGCCCATCACTAGGTTTCTTTTGCAAGAGAAAGAAAGAAACCTCTATCTTATTTGGGTATCTTGTAACATGTAGCCAGACAGAATCCTAAATGAACAATGTCACAAAATACAAATGATTCTACTACTCAGTGTTATCATCAGCTTAGTTATCCTGGACATTTCAAATGGAGTGCAGACTTTCATTTATATCCCCACGTCTTACTGCTCTCTGTCCCTTTCTGAAGACACAGCTGTATGGGCACCTATCTCAATGTTGCACCCAGTCCTTCATACTCATGCCAGGTAGACAACATGATCAACTATCTAAATCATAAATAAAATTCTGTCTTTGAAAGTTCCTACGAGTAGATGTTGTTGACTACCGGTAACAAAAATACTAGGCAGGATTCACATTAATGAGTTGAGTATGAAAAGCTTCAGAATCCATGAGCCATACAGAAATTATTACTATGATTTCATGCTTACAACATACATTCCTCTTATAACTTACACACATAAAATCAGCTTCAAAAACACTTTTATTACGGTAGATAATATACACCATGTGTACAACAAAATGTACTCTTTAAACTGGCTTTAAATTTTGCTGCAACTCTTCCTTTGAAAACACTTTTAAAAGCTTTAAGTACTGAACATAACCCACAAGGCTATGAACATTTTTTGTAAGTTAAAGCCCCCAAACTAAAATAAGTGACATTAAAATGAATAATGGGGTCATCAAAAAGTTCAGCATTTTAACTTCTCATAATAAAGAGAAGCTAAAACTGTAATAAAACAATTTTGTGCTTTTATATAATTACAGGTATTTTAATAAACAAACATACCATGGTTTTATAAGGGTACAAGTTACTAAATTTTTTTCCATATCTAGAAATAAAATGTTTTAAATACCTCTCAGTTTAAAAAGTTTCCCTTTGTTTCTTTCCCAGAAATAAAACTAAATGATGGTGGCATAGAAGGGGCAAGGAACTTCAAACATTAATTAAAAATTGAGGTTATGTAAATCATGCACTTTGCACCTAAGTCTGTGGGTGTATCCCTATCTTAATTAGCAGTTATTTTAAGACATACTGAAGGATCAAGGTAATGACAAGTAAAACAGCCTAAACTTTCTCACCCAAGGTCATCACTATAACCATCAAGAAATAACTTTTAGCTGTAAGGGATTTTCTGAGAAATTTCATATTCAATTAATGTTAATCAAAATATTATTGGAACATTACTATGGAAAGGGCAAAATCTCAGGACAAAATTTGAAATGAAAGCCATATTATTTAATGAACTCTGGAAATTTCATGTTTCATGCCTATGCCACCCTTCCCCAATTATATTTTTAAATGACAAAACAAGACTTATAATTCTATTATTCCCAAAAATGCTAGTAACAAAAATTGAAACAAAAAATTATATACTGCGATATGACACATCCCATTTTAACCACTCTCTATTTGACATGGCAGCGCTGACAACAAATAGATTTTTAAGTAATTGGAGGTACTTGAAAGACCTGAACTTCACTGGTTTACTTTCAAAACTTTCTAAAAGAATGTGTGAAACCAAAGCATAATAACTTTATTTTAATATTTGTATTTTAAAAATATATTATCTCAATTCCTCAGGACCAGAGGAATACAATGTTGGTAACATAGACTCAAAAGTACATAAATCTAGTAAAATGATTGGATCAGGATTAAGATTGGCTCTGTTGTTTTGGTTGGCTTTTGATGCTCTGCTTCTTTTATTATTCCTACTTGTTTTAACATTTCTTTTATGTGAAAATAGTCCATATTTTTTCTCATTAAAAAAATACTTTTACCTGACCCTGAAAAGGGAACTTGAAGTAATGCTTTTCACATGTCCAACTCAAACTGCAGGATTGGTGTTTTGTTTCTCCTTTTAATTTACAAAAAAAATTATACCCTTGTGAGTCCCAAAGTAAGATAATATTGAGTTATTCAAAACTCGGGAACTGAAAATATCATCAGCCTCTGAGTCATTAGAAATCAGCATACCGCAAGCTACACACCATTTGGATGGTTAATTAACTACAAACATAAATTATGTCACTAAGCTGCAAATGACTACATTTTTAGTAACAAAATGGTAGCTCATGTGCTTTGGTTTCTTTTAAAAGAAGAACTAAAGTTGTTTCAGGAGTATAAGAAGTTAATAAATGACCACTCTAAATTTTAATGCTCTTCTCAAGGCCTAAAACCACCACCCAAAGAAGTACTTCTTCCTTTCTTAGCATGTAAAGAAAAAAACTAGATAGTGCTGTCCATGAAACATTAACAACAAAAGCACTTTCTTAAATAAAATACGTTTTCAGAAGCCATAACATACAAAGTAGACATAAAGACCTTGGGTGCTAAAGAGCAATACTGTTTTTACAAATATGATTTTAATTAAGCCTAGAGGAGAAAATTAACAAATACACAAAATAATATCTATCTACAAGATAATATGAATTTCACAATGAATACTAAAATAATAAAAAGCTGCAAATGAGATACCTTGTGATTTGTTAACATCTTTGATGATTTTCTGAAGTTCTTTCATTTCTACATCAAGTTCATCATAGTTTAGTTCTCGAGATTGAACGTTTGGAGCTTGGAACAGAGAAGGATCTGTCCCCAGGTATGAACACTGCAAGTGACCATCATCACTCAGAGTGACTATCACTCCCTTTAAATCACTACAATACGGAAGAGAAAATGAGACATAATTTTAAATTTCAGTAGAGTTAGTCTTGACCAACTACATTTTTACTCAATTCAGCATCAACACACCATTAAGAAAATAACTATATATCTATTTCTAAAGTTTTACTTCAAAGACTAAATTCAAATGTTTCAAACACGATTTGTATTTACAGAAGTATTCCCAATGTTAAGGTCCACTAAGGCCGGGAAAAAAGCTTAATTATTATAATAGCTACCACTTTTGGGGACCTAAATACAAAGCAAATCCTGCTCTAAGAGCATTTTAAGTACTGTTTTTAATCCTCCTTCCAGCTACTACTTGGCATTTCCGTAATAAGCATGTGAACAACACTTTGGAGGTACAATGGACCAAGAGATGGAGCGGGGCTGCTGGCTGGCTGAAGACCAGGAAGGAGGCACAGGAGTGAAGACAGGACAACCCAGGGGACAGAAAACCAATGAAGTTGATGTGGGAAGCCATCGGAGGTCTTGCGAAAAAAAAAGTGCCCCCGGTCTTTCCTCATCCTTTTCCCTCTCTACCCTTAGGATTCATGTTTGCCCTCTTTCCCAGGTCCTCCCATCACAGCTTCCTTCACACGCTCTCCTATTCAAGTGGCCCTCTGGTTTGTTCTCTCTTTCTCTTCACTTTTAGCTAGAAGCAGCCAATTGTCCCATTTACTAGCTCTTCCTCTATCACTCTTCTCATCCTCATTATCTTTTTTATTCCCCATTCTTTCACTCTTCCTTCTCTCTTAGGCTCCCTGAGGTCTGTTTTACTCTAGAAACTAGCCATAATATATAAATTATGGATAATTTTAGCACACAATTTTTTTAAAGTTGTAAGTTTTTGTGAACATGTCATAAAAAGTAGCTGAGATGAATACTGTATTTGCTTCCTCCCTAAGTTTGCCATAAAAACAAAAAAATTCAACATCGTGATAAGCCATTTTGAGTTGATACATAATGGATTTGTTTGACTCACTTTTGTTTGTTAGGTTTTCTACAGAAACTTTTGATTTTTTTTTAAAGTATTTTCTACTCGGTTCTAAAGGTTAGATATTAATCAAAAATAATAAATTGGGCACAGTAGCACAAGCCTGTACTCCCAACTACTTGAAGAGGCAAAGAATCACTTAAGCCCAGGAGTTTGAATCCAGCTTGGGCAACACAGCAAGACCTTGTCTCTAAAAGTAAACAAAAATAGAAAAATTGTGAGAGAAAAGAAGATTTTTAAATGTTGCTGTTCATCTGAAGAAGAGAAAAGGACATAAAGTATATAACAGATAAGGCATGTAAGAGTCTAGGATTATTTAGAATGAACAAAAATGTTTAAAACTCCCCAACAGTGGATCATGGCAGGTAGTCATTTCATTAATCTAAACGCTCAACTGGGTTGGGAGTAGATACTACATTGCTCAGTTCTGCCCATAAGATGGTCACCAGCATCCACTTCACCACCTGCCTTAAACACAACATTCCAATACACATCATCTCCAGGACTCAGGCATAGTCAGTGACATGCAACCCTGTCGTATTACTTGAGAGGAATAAAAAATAGATTGTTGTCACTGGTTCAACAGCTAAAGAACTAGACTAGGACGCAGGAGACTTGAGTCTGGCTCTGATGCTGCTCCTGTAGAGCTCAGTCAACTTGGGAAAGTTTTCCTAAATATTCTTTATATGTAAAATGAGAAGGTAAGACTAGATAATCCTCAAAAACTTTAAGTTTTATCCATTGCTTCTGCCATCTACCCCTCAGAAAACAAATAGTCCAAAAATGGAATGATCTTCTTAAAGTATGAAAAGCAACCCCAGAGTACCTTTGGGTTTGAACCTTTCTTTGCAGGTAACTGAAGCCATCTAGTGGCCATGGAAATCCCAACTTTCAGCTCTGACAAGCCCATTTCAAGAGAGCAAATCTTCCCTTCCCTCTGAGTTGTGACTGTAGTCTGTTCCCCATTCTAGCTAGCCCCACTAAGCCCTACGAACCCAATGAGTCCTCAGGCAACTCTAGGGTGCTAAAGCGCAGACCTCTGGGGGGGCTTCTCAGAGAATGTGAGATTCATCAGTTCTTTGAATTCAAACAGGCATTTCCATTTCATCTTCATCCTTTGAACAGTCCATCATACAGAAAAGCTAGCATTACCCAATACAAGTATTCCTCCTTATCTAAATTGAGTTGGTCTTTGAGTTGAAAGGTTTATTACTAAATCAGTTTTATTCCATCAATTTAGATAGCAAATGGCAACAATTTAGATACAAGCCATTTATCTAAAAAATTATCTGAACCTATTAAGTTTCTGAGTTCAAATAGGAAGAGTTTGGATAATAGAGAATACATATATTTCTTCAGACTCTCTAAAAACACTTTTTACTGGTATTTCACGTGTTCAAATGGTAAAGAGAGTAGCCAGGGTCTTCCCTCACCAAAAGAACAAATTTCACCAGAATGTCTTGACAGCTAAGGTAATTATAGAACTTAAGCAATTTACTTTTTAAAAAATCAATTGCAAAAGACATTATAGGCTGGGGATGGTGGCTCACGCCTGTAATCCCAGCATTTTGGAAAGCCGAGGCAGGTGGATCGCTTGAGGTCAGAAGTTCAAAACCAGCCTGGCCAATGTGGTGAAATCCCATCTCCACTAAAAATACAAAAATTAGCCAGGTGTGGTGGCAGGCACCTGCAATCCCAGCTACTCAGGAGACTGAGGCAGGAGAATAACTTAAACCCAGGAGACAGAGGTTGCAGTGAGCCGAGACCACTGCATTCCAGCCTGGGCAACACAGCAAGACTCGGTCTCAAAAAAAAAAAAAAGACATTATAGCTTAGTTTGTTTATTTTTATGGCTGAGTAGCATTCCCTGATGATTAGTGATGTCAAGCACTTTTTTATGTGTTTGTTGGCTGAAGAAAAAAAAATCTTCTTTTGAGAATTGTCTATTCATGTCATTTGCAAAGATATGAAACCAACCTAAGTGCCCATCAACCAATGAGTGGATAAAGAAAATGTGTATACACACCATGTAATACAACTCAGCCATAAAAAGGAATGAAACAATGTATTTTGCAGCAACTTGGATAGAGCAGGAGGCCATTATTCTAAGTGAAGTAACTTAGACAACTAAATATGGTATGTTCTCACTTATAAGTGAGAGCTAAGCTATGAAGATGCAAAAGCATAAGAATGATGACATGGACTTTGGGGACTGGCAGGAGGGGATGGTTGGGAGAGGGGTGAGGGACAAAAGGCTATATATTGGGTACAGTATATACTTCTCAGCTGACAGGTGCACCAAAATCACAGAAATCACCACTAAAGAACTTATCCATGTAACCAAAAACCACCTGTACTCTAAAAACTATTCTTTTTAGATGAGATTCCTAGAGTAGTCAGATTTGTAGAGACCCAAAGTTGAATGGTGGTTTCCAGGGGCTGGGGGAGGGGGTTGAGAGATACAGTCTTGTAAAGATGAAAAAGTTCTGGAGATGGATAGTGGTGATGATTGCACAGCAGTATGAATGTACCTAATGCCACAGAACTGTATATTTTAAAATGCTTAAAATGGTAAATTTTATGTTATGTATATTTTACCACAATTTAAAAAAACACATAGCACCAAAACAAGGGTGAATGAATAAATTTCAAAAAGCTGTATCAAGAATGATAATATAGTATGTAATTTGTTTAGGGACATTAAAGCCTTCAATCTTGTTTTTCTTTGTTGTTGTTGTTGTTGTTGTTGTTGTTGTTGTTGTTGTTGTTGTTGTTGTTGTTTTGACATGGAGCCTTGCTCTGTTGCCCAGGCTGGAATGCAGTTGGCGTGATCTCAGCTCACTGCAACCTCTGCCTCCCGGGTTCAAGCGATTCTCCTGCCTCAGCCTCCCGAGTAGCTGGGATTACAGGCGCCCGCCACCACACCCAGCTAATTTTTATATTTTTAGTACAGACGGGGTTTTGCCATTTTGGCCAGGCTGGTCTCGAACTCCTGACCTCGTGATCCACCTGCCTCAGCCTCCCAAAGTGCTGGGATTACAGGCGTGAGCCCCGCACCTGGCCTCTTGTTTTTAATTTTTTTAATTCAATAGTTTTTGGGGTACAGGTGGCTTTTGGTTATGACTTCAGGTTTTAGATTTAAGTCTTTGATCCATCTTGAGTTGATTTTTGTATAAGGTGGGAGATAAGAATCTAGTTTTATTCTTCTACATGTGGCTTGCCAGTTTTCCCAGTCCCATTTATTGAATAGGGTGTCTTTTACTGAATTTATGTTTTTGTATGCTTTGTCAAAGATCAGTTCGCTCGAAGTTTGGCTTTATTTCTGGGTTCTCTATCCTGTTCCATTGGTCTATGTGCCCGTTTTTATACCACTACCATGCTGTTTGGGTAACTACAGCCTTGTAGTATAATTTGAAGTTAGGTAATGTGATGCCTCTAGATTTGTTCTTTTTGCTTAGTATTGCTTTGGCTATGCGAGCTCTTTTTTGGTTCCATAAGAATTTCAGGATTGTTTTTTCTAGTTCTGCAAAGAATGATGACGGTATTTTGATGGGAATTGCATTGAATCTACAGATTGCTTTGGGCATTATGGTCATTTTCACAATATTGATTCTTCCCATCCTTGAGCTTGGGATTTGTTTCCATTTGTTTGTGTCATCTATGGTTTCTTCCAGCAGTGTTTTGCAGTTTTCCTTATAGAGCTCTTTCGCCTCATTGGTTAAGTATATTCCTAAGATTTTTTGTTGGTGGTGGTTTTCTGGGGGGAGTTGTGTGTGTGTGTGTGTGTGTGTTTTTTTGTTTTTTTTTTTTGCAGTTGTAAAAGGGACTGAGTTCTTCATTTGATTGTCAGTTTTGTTGTTGTTAGTGTATAGCAGTGCTACTGATCTATGTACGTTGATTTTGTATCCTGAGACTTTACTGAATTTGATCTAAGAGCTTTTTGGATGAGTCTTTAGGGTTTTCTAGGCATACAATCATACTATCAGCAAATAGTGACAATTTGACTTCCTCTTTTCTAATTTGGATGCCCTTTATTTCTTTCTTTTGTCTGATTGCTCTGGCTAGGACTTCCAGTACTATGTTGAATAAAAGTGGTGGAAGTGGACATCCTTGTCTTATCCCAATTCTCAAGGGAAATGATTTCAACTTTTCCCCATTCAGCATGATGCTGGCTGTGGGTTTGTCATATACGGCTTTTATTACTTTGAGGTAAGCCCCTTCTATGCCTATTTTATTGAGAGTTTTTATCATAAAGCCATGCTGGATTTTATAAAATGCTTTTTCTGTGTCTATTGAAATAATCATATGATTTTCATTTTTAATTCTGTTTATGTGATATATCACATTTATTGACTTATATATGTTAAATCATCCCTGCATCCCTGGAATGAAACCCACTTGATCATAATGTACTGTCTTTTTGATGTGCTGTTAGATTCGGTTAGCTAGTATTTTGTTGAGGATTTTTGCATCTAATGAAAATTTTAACAATATTGTTCATGTGGGTTAATAAGTAAGGTTCTATGAATGACAGAATGTTATGCTGAACAGAACCATCAATTAAATCCAATACCGTGTACCCTATTGCTTCTGTCTTAAAAGCATCATTAACATTGACAAAATCAAGGTCTCTGAATTATTATTGGTCTGTGAAGTGCATCGGCTGAGCTAAGTCACTAGAATAATGTACTTTATGAAGAATCAGGGTCAAAGATATTACATTCCTAGGACGTTTGGTTATTTTGTAATTTCAGCAATGGGGCATGAAATTAAACAACAGAATTTTGCTCAGGAATCTGTAAATAATGATTTTATCACTCAGTAAACAGATTCCTGCCTTAACAACACCTTAAAACAAAATTCCAGATGGATTTTTAAAGTTCAATTTAAAAATATGAAACTACAAAAATATTTATCTCCCTTTGAGATGGTAAGAAAACTTTTGCTATAAGAACGCAACAGAGGAAGCTACAAAGGAAGGGATCTCTAAATTAAACTACATTAAAATTTTAAACTTGTTATAGGCTTAAGAATACGACATAATAAGAACAAAGGACAAACTCAGAAAACATTGGCAACCAATATAAAATACAACATTAAGTTAAACCATGTGAAGTTCCTGATATTCAACTGGTTTTGACCTATAAAAACAATTTTATAGACCAGGCGCGGTGGCTTATGCCTGTAATCCTAGCATTTTGGGAGGCTGAGGTGGGCAGATTGCCTGAGCTCAGGAGTTTGAGGTCAGCCTGGGCAACACGGTAAAACCCCATCTCTACTAAAATACAAAAAATTTAGCCGGGTGTGGTGGCATGCATCTGTAGTCCCAGCTACTTGGGAGGCTGAGGCAGGAGAATTACTTGAACTGGAGAGGCGGAGGTTGCAGTGAGCCGAGATCATGCCACTGCACTCCAGCCCGGGCGACAGGGCGAGACTCTGTCTCCAAAAAAAAACACAATTTTATATGTTAAATCTAATATGTAAAGAACTCTTATAAATCAATGAAAATGATACTATACCCAACAGAAAAAGGTTAAATAAAGGCCATCTACAGACAATTCACACATAAAAATAATACAGTCAATAAATAAATGGAAAAATTTTCAAAATCAAAAAATGTACATTTTAAAACTTTTTAAAAAGGTATATTTGATTAACACCTCAAACTAGCAAAAAAATTGTATTTAATAATGTGTCCAGCTGTTAGAGAAGGTACACGGAGACATACTCTCATATACTTTTGATACCAATGTAAATTTGTTAGAATCCTTTTAGAGAACATTTTAGAAAAATATATCAAAAACCATAAAAATACTATTGTCTTTTATGCAGTAATCTACTTTCATGGTTATTTTAAAAATTTAGAAACAACCCAAATGATAAGGGGGGAATATTTTTTAATTGTGGTGTATCTATAATAGAATGTCTAGAAACCATTAAAAATAATATCTTATCAAATATCTGTTATCAGAAAAAATAATAAATGTAAAAGCAAAATATAATACTGCATGTACATTTTATTCTGTTTATAAATATGTATGTATAAAACACGAATTAGGAAAAATACCTAAATGTTAATAGGATGTGACTATCCCTAACTAGTGAAATGATGAATTATTTTCATTTTGTCTTATAGTTACAAAATAAGATTAGGGCCAGGCACGGTGGCTCACACCTGTAATCCCAGCACTTTGGGAGGCCAAGGTGGGTGGATCACCTGAGGCCAGGAGTTCGAGACCAGTCTGGCCAACATGGTGAAACCCCATCTCTACTAAAAATACAAAAATTTGCTGGGAGTGGTGATGTGCACCTGTAGTCCCAGATAGGCAGGAGGCTGAGGCAGGACAATCACTTGAATCCGGGAGGCGGAGGTTGCAGTGAGCTGAGATCGCGCCACTGCACTCCAGCCTGGGACACAAGAGCGAAACTCCGTTTCTAAATAAATAAATAAATAAATAAATACATACATACATAAATACATAAATAAATAAATAAAAGAAGGAAAACCTTATCCTTTTTTAAGAAAAAAAAGTTCTATTTTCCATTCCCAGTGACTAAATTTCAATCAGTGACTTAAAAATTAAATATCTGTGGGATTAAAAACATTTAACTAGTTTTATTTTTCCAACAAAGCCAATCTATAAAATGTGTAACATGAAATTATTTGAAATATAGCTCAATAGATAGAAAATAAATGGTTTCTTTCATTTCCTAATACACTAAAACAAAAGAATACTAGTTTTAAAAACAAATAAAAAGAACATGCATTGGACCTAATGTTCTCTTGTTTGGCTTCATTTTATGCAAAATAGGAACATTGTAGGTTATCACATTGTCAAAGTCTGGTTTTTACTACTATATATAGATACCAAGGAAATCTTAAAACCCTAAATAGTATTTACTGCACCCCAAATTTTATTCTACCACAGTAAGGAGCATATGATTGAAAGGCATTTCCCTTCAAGTGCAGTCAGCCACACTCAGTTCACACAGCTCTTCCTCAGTCCAAAAGTACTGGATGTGGGCACTTGAACATATTTTAATCAATCCACCATTAATCATTTCAGACATTTTTATTGAGCATCTGCTATAAAACAGAAGCTATAAAGGCAAAGAAGACATGAGGCTTGCTGTATAAAAATCTTTGGTCTAATTGAGAGGACTTCAAACTTACTTTAAATAAAAGCAATTGCAATCCAATGTAGTAGATAGAGCACAGTAAGAAGAGAGTGCAATGGGCCTGCATGAGAGAGCAGAGCAAGGCTTCACAGGGCAGAGGATGCAGAAGGTGGATCTTGACCTACAAGTAGATCCCCACAGATGAAAAACAATGGACAAAATAAAGGCAAAGGATTCCAGCCTTGGTGACCTCATTCAGTCTTAATGACTTTAAATACTTTCTTCATGCCAGCTCCCACCTCTATATCTCCAGCCAGACATGTACATCCAGCCCCCTACTTGACAGCTACACTTAGAAGGCCAATAGACATCTAAAGCTCAACATGGCTACCCGTGAGTTCCTGATTTTGGCCCCACCTCTCCAACTCAAAGCTACCCTCCTGCATCTTTCATACTTCTGCTATTGGTAACTCCATTCTTTAAGCTGCTCATCCAGAAAGAACCTTAGAGCCATCCTTGACTCCCCATCCCTTTTCTTTTTCTTGCAACCACATAAATTCCATCAGCAAATATTGCCAGCCTTACTTTTTAAATATGTCCAGAATCCAACTACTTCTCACCAAGTACACTACTGCATGCATGAAACAAATATTTGTTTTTCAGTGTTTCTTCTTTAGAGACAGACTCTCACTCTGTCACTCAGGCTGGAGTGCAGTGGTATGATAATGGCTCACTGTGACTCAAACTCCAGGGCTCAAGTGACCTGCCTCAGCTTCCGAAGTAGCTGGGACTATAGATGCATGCCAACATACCAAGCTAATTTTTTTGTTGTTGTTAGATATAGGGTCTTGCTATGTTGCAGGTCTGGTCATGAATTCCTGGCCTCAGGTGATCCTCCTGCTTCAACCTCCCAAAGCACTGGGAATATAGGTGTGAACCACCACACCAAGCCTAACAAACACCCTTTAATCTGCCCTGGATAACTGCTATTAACCAGCCTCTCCACTTCTATACATGTGCCTCTACAGTAACTTTCCAACAAAGCAGTAAAAATATTCATGTTACCTTATAATCCTCCGGTGGCTCCTCTGGCACTCATAACAAAAGCTCAAGTCCTTACAAGAGTCTTCAAGGCCCTACATAATATGTTCCTCCACCTCATTTTCATTTTCTATTCTGCCAGAATAAAAAATGAAATTGTCCATCCAAGTGGTAGGAAACTGAGTTCCAGGAAACCTTGCCACTGCAGGTAAAGTGTTCTGTGGTCCCAAATAAATTTGAAAGTCTAGGCCACAAGAACCACAATTCCTGGGCAAGTCCTAGTGCTTCACTGGGCTCAGTGCCAGTGGACATGGAGGGCAAAAGACTTAATAAGACACCAGATTGGGCAGCCAAGGGAGTGCTTGCACCACCTTTCCCCGAACACCCAGCAAAGTAGTGCACAGCCCTGGAAAAGACCCCTTCCTTCTGCTTGAAGAGAGGAGAGAGGAGAGTAAAGAGTACTTTGTCCTGTAACTTGGATGCCAGCTCATCCACAGTAGAATAAGGCACTGAGCAGAGACCTCAGGTACCCATTCCAAGCCCTAGCTCCTAGATGACATTTCTAAACATACCCTGGGCCAGAAGGGAACCCACTGCCTTTAAGTGAAAGATCCACTCAAGGCAAGTTTCATTACCTACTGATTAAAGAGCCCTTGGGCCCTGAATAGTCAACAGTGGTAGCCAGGCAGTACTCGTCATTGGCCTTGAGTGGAATTCAGAGAAGTGCTGGCTTCCGGTCAGCACATTCCCAACTGCAATGGCCATGGGGGAGACTCATTCTGCTTCAGAAAAGGAGAGAGAAGAGTAAAGGGGACTTTGTCTTACAGCTTAGGTACCAGCTGGGCTGCAGTGGAGTAGAGCACCAAGCAAGCTCTTCAGGACCCCAATTCTAATCCTTGGCTCTCGGACAGCAAGCATTTTAGGACCTGCCCTGAGAGGGGAACCCACTGCTCAAGCCTGGCAGCATTCATCACAAGCTGACTGAAGAGCCTGGGGCTTGAGTGAACATCAGCGGTAGCCAGACAGTACTCACTGCAAGCCTAGAGGTGGTAGTAATAGGGAGAGATTCAAGGCAGAAGAGGGGAGGGGGAGGGGAGGGGAGAGAAAAGAGTGGGAAGGACATTGTCTTGTGGCTTGAGTACCAGCTCACTGTACTAAAACAGAGCACCAGGTAGATTCCTAAGTTTCTGATTCCAGACCCTGGCTCCCAGAGAGCATCTCTGGACCCGCCTGGGGCCACAGGAAATTCATTGCCCAAAAGGGAAGGACACAAGCCTGGCTAGCTTTACCACTTGATGATTGTAGAGCCCTAGGGACTTGACCACATGTAAGTGGTAGCCAGGCAGTGGTTATGAGAGGCCTTGGATGAGACCCAGTACATTCTGGATTCAGCTCTTACCCAGCATACTCCCATTGGTGGTGGCCACGGGAGTCCTTGTGTCACTACTCCCCCAGCTCCAGGAAGCACAGCAGAGAGAGAGAGAGACTCTTTTTGTTGGGGAAAAGGTAAGGGAAGAAAGCAAGAGTCTCTCCCTAGTAATCCAGAGAATTATTCTGGATCTCAACCAAGTCCACCAAGGTGATACCACTGTAAGAGCCACAGTGTTACTGGGCTTCAGGTGCCCCCTAATGCAGATATGGCTGCAGTGACCCAAAATCTAGATTGTAACACCCAAGTCCCCCTGAATACCTGGAAAGCCTTCAGAAAAAAGGACAGGTACAAACAAACCCAGATTGCAAAGGCTACAATAAATACCTAACCCTTCAATGCCCAGACACTGATGAATATCCACAAGCACCCAGGCTATCCAGGAAAACATGACCTTACCAAACGAACTAAATAAGGCACAAGGATCTAATCCCAGAGAGACAGAGATATGTGACCTTTCAGAGAAATCAAAATAGCTGTTTTGAGGAAACACAAAGAAATTCAAGATAACACAGAAAAGACATTGAGAATCCTATCAGATAAATTTAACAAAGACATTGAAATAATTTAAAAGAATCAAGCAGAAATTCTGGAATTGAAAAATGCAACTGACATAATGAAGAATGCATCAGAGTGCCTCACCAACAGAACTAATCAATTAGAAGAATTAGCAAGCTTGAAGACAGGCTATTTGAAAATATACAGTCAGAGGAGACAAAAGAAAAAATAATTTAAAAACAATAAAGCATACCTACAAGATCTAGAAAATAGCCTCAAAAAGGTAAATCTAAAAGGCATTAGCCTTAAAGAGCAGGTGGAGACAAAGATAGAGGTAGAAAGTTTATTCAAAGAGATAATAACAGAACTTCACAAACCTAGAGAAAGATATCAATATTCAAGTACAAGGAGGTTACAGAACAGCAAGCCAATTTGACACAAATAAGACTACTGCAAGATCATTAATAATCAAACTCCAAAAGGCAAGGATAAAGAAAGGATCCTAAAAGCAGGAAGAGAAAAGAAACAAATGCCCTACAATGGAGCTCCAGTATGTCTGTCAGAAAACTTCTCAATGGGAACTTTACAAGCCAGGAGAGAGTGGCATGATATATTTAAAGCACTGAAAGAAAAAAAAGACTTTTTCCTAGAATAGTATATCCAGCAAAAGTATCCATCAAACGTGAAGGAGAAATAAAGATTATCCCAGACAAACAAAAGCTGATAGATTTCATCAACACTAGACCTGCCCTACAAGAAATGCTAAAGGGAGTTCTTCAATCTGAAAAAACAAAAAAATGGATGTTAACTAGCAATAAGAAATCATCTGAAAGTACAAAACTTACTGTAATAGCAAGGACACAGAAAAACATAGAATAGTATAATACTGTAACTGTGGTGTGTAAACTATCTTGAGTAAGAAGACTAAAAGATGAACTGAATCAAAAATAAGAGCTACAACAACTTTTTAATACATAGTACAATAAGATATAAAGAGAAACAATAAAAGTTAAAAAGCAGAGGGACAAAGTTAACTGTAGAGTTTTTATTAGTCTTCTCTTTGTTTCTTTGATTTGTTTGCTTGTTTATGAAATCAGTGTTAAGTGTTCATCAGTTTAAAATAATGGGTTGTAAGATCATATTTGCAAGCCTCATGGTAAACTCAAATCAAAACACATACAACAGGGACACAAAAAATAAAGAGTAAGAAATTAAAATGTACCACCAGAGAAAGATAACTTTCACTAAAAGGAAGACAGGGGTCCAGGCATGGTGGCTCACGCCTGTAATCCCAACACTTTGGGATCCCAAGGCAGGTGGATTACTTGAGGTCAAGAGTTCAAGATTAGCCTGGCCAACATGGTGAAACTCCGTCTCTACTAAAAATACAAAAATTAGCCAGGTGTGGTGGCACCTGCCTGTAATCTCAGCTGCTCGAGAGGCTGAGGCAGGAGAATTGCTTGAACCCGTGAGGCAGAGGTTGCAGTGAGCTGAGATCATGCCACTGCACTCCAGCCTGGGTGACAGAGCAAGACCCTGTCTCAAAAAAAAAAAAAAAAAAGGAAGACAGGAATGAAGAAAAGAAGGAAGAGAAGACCAGAAACCACAGAACAAAATGGCAGGAGTAAGTCCTTAATTATTAATAATGAAAACTGAACATAAAAGTACTAAACTGTACAATCAAAAGACATACAGTGGCTTAATGAATTTTTTAAAAAAAGACCCAATGATCAGCTGCCTACAAGAAACACACTTCACATATAAAGACACAAATAGACTAACAATAAAAGAATGATAAAATATATTCCATGCCAGTGGAAACTAAAGAAGACAAAGAGTAGCTATACTTATATCAGACAAAATAGATTTCATGACAAAAACTATAAAAAGAGACGAAGGAAGTCATTATATAATGATTTTAAAAAAAAACTCAATTCAACCAGAAGATATACAAATTGTAAATATATATGCACCCAATACTGGAGCATCCAAATAAATGAAGCAAATTATTACTAGAGCAAAAGACACAGGTAGAACCCTGTAAAATAATAGCTATAGACTTCAGCACATCACTTTCAATATTGAACAGATCTTTCAGACACAAAATAAACAAAGAAACATCGGATTAACCAGCATTACAAACCAAATAGAAGTAACAGATATTTGTGGAATATTTCATCTAACGGCTGCAGAATACACATTTTCTTCAGCACATGGATCATTCTCAAAAACAGACAAAATGTTAGGCCACAAAACAAGTCCTAAAACATTCAAAAAAACTGAAACAACATCGAGAATATTCTCTGACCAAAATGGAATAAAACTAGAAATCAATAACAAGAGGAATTTTGGAAACTATGTAAACACATGGAAATTAAACAATATGCTCCTTAATGAACAGTGGATCAATGAAGAAGTTAAAAGGAAATTGAAAATTTTCTTGAAATAAACGATAATGGAAATGTAATATTCCAAAACCTATGGGATACAGCAAAAGCAGTACTAGGAGGGAACTTTACTGCTATAAGCATCTACAGTTAAAAAGTAGAAAAACTTCAAATAAACAACCTAATGATGCATCTTAAAGAATCTGAAAAGCAAAAGCAAATCAAACCCAAAATTACTAAAAGAGAAAAATAATAAACATCACAGCAGAAATAAATGACATTGAAATAAAGAAAACAATACAAAAATCAATGAAAGAAAAAGTTATTTTTTGAGATGATAAACAAAATGAACAAACCTTTCGCCAGACTAAGAAAAAAAGACAGAAGGCCCAAATAAGTAAAATCAGAGATTAAAAGGGAGACAGTACAACTGATATTGCAAAAATTCAAAGGATCATTAGTGGCTACTATGAGCAACTATATGCCAATAAATTGGTAAACCTAGAAGAAATGGATAAATTCCTAGACACATACAAATATACCAAGATTGAACCGTGAGGAAATCCAAAACCTAAACAGACCAAAAACAAGTAATGAGATTGATGCCATAATAAAAAGTTTCCCAGTCAAAAAAAAAAAAAGCCTGAGACCCAGTGATTTCACTGCTGAATTATACCAAATATTTTTTTAAAAACTAACACCAATTCTACTTAAATTATTACAAAAAAACAGAGAGGGAGGGAATACTTTCCAACTCATTCTACAAAACCAGTATTATCCTGACACCAAAATAAAGCAAAAACACATCAAAAACAGAAAATTACAGGCCAATAAAACTGATGAACATTGATGCAAAGACCCTCAACAAAATACTAGTAAAGCAACTTCAAAACACATTAAAAAGATCATTCATTAGGACCAAGTGGGATATATCCCTAGGATGCTGGTATAGTTCAACATATGCAAATCAATCATTGTGATACATCAAATCAACACAATGAAGGACAAAAACCATATGATCATTTCGATTGATGCTGAAAAAAAGTATTTGATAAAATTCAACATCCTTTCATGATTTAAAAAACCCTCAAAAAACTGGGTATAGAAGGAATATACCTCAACACAACAAAAGCCATGTAAGACAGACCCATAGCTAATATCATACTGAATGGGAAAAACCGAAAGCCTTTCCTCTAAGATCTGGAACATGACAAGGATGCCCACTTTCACCACTGTTATTCACCATAGTACTAAAAGTCTTACCTACCAATTCAACAAGACAAAGAAATAAAGTTCATCCAAAATTGGAAGAGAAGAACGTAAATTGCCCTTGTTTGCAGACAATATGATACTACATTTGGAAAGAACTAAAGACTCCACCAAAAAAACTAAAGAACAAATTCCGTAAATTTGCAAGATACAAAATCAACATACAAAAATCAGTAGCATTTCTATATACCAATAGTGAACAATCTGAAAAAGACACCAAGAAAGTAATCCCATTTACAAAAGCTACAAAGAAAATTAAATACCTAGGAATTAACCAAGGAAATAAAAGGTCTCTACAATGAAAACTATAAAACACTTTTGAAACAAATTGAAGAGGACAGAAAAAAACAGAAAGATATTCCATGTTCATGAATTAGAAGAATCAATATTGTTAAAATGTCCATACTACCCAAAGCAATCTATACACTCAATGATATCCCTATCAAAATACTACTGACATTCTTCAGATAAATAGAAAAAAATAATCCAGTGATTTATATGGAAGCACAAAAGACCCAGTATAGCCAAAGCTATCCTGAGCAAGAACAACAAAACTGGAAGGATCACATTACCTGACTTCAAATTAAACTACAGAGCTATGGTGACCAAAACAGCATGGTACTGGCATAAAAACAGACACAAAGACCAATGGAACAGAAGAGAGAACCCAGAAACATCACTGTAGATGAATGTATTTACAGTGAAATAATTTTTGATAAGGCTGTCAAGAACATATATTGGGGAAAGGACAGTCTCTTCAATAAGTGGGTCTGGGAATACTGGATATCTATATGTACAAGAATGAAACTAGACCCCTCTCCCCATGTACAAAAATCAAATCAAAATGGATTAAAGACTGAAATCTTTTATCTCAAACTATGAAACTACTACAAAAAAAACATTAAGGAAACTCTTCAGGACTACAACGAGATATAATCTCACCTCAGTTAAAATGGCTTTTATCTAAAAGTCACGCAATAACAAATGCTGATGAAAATATGGAGAAAAGGGAACACTCATACATTGTTGTTGGAAATGAAAATTAGTACAACCACTATGAAGAGCAGTTTCAAAGTTCCTCAAAAAACTAAAAATAGAGCTACCATATGATCTAGCAATCCCACTCCCTGTTATATACTCAAAAGAAAGGAAATCAGTAGATTGGAGAGATATCCAGTCTCATGTTTATTGCAGCACTATTCACAATAGCCAAGATTTGGAAGCAACCTAAGTGTCCATCAACAGACGAATGGATAAAGCAAATGTTGTTATACATACACAATGGAATACTATTCAGCCATAAAAAGAATGAGATCCTGTCATTTGCAACAACAAGGATGGAACTGCAGGTCATTATATTAAGTGAAATAAGCCAGGCACAGAAAGACAAAGTTTGCATGTTCTCGCTTATTTGTGGGTGCTAAAAATTAAAACGATTGAATTCATGAAGATAAAGAGTAGAACAATGATTACCAGAGGCTGGGAAGGGTAGTGGGAGAAGGATGGATAATGGGTACAAAAATATAGATAGGAAGAATGAATAAGATCTAGTATTTGCTAGCACAACAGGGTGACTAAAGTCAACAATAATTTTTTGTATATTTAAAAATAGCTAAAGAGTATAACTGAACTGTTTGTAATACAAAGAAGGGATAAATACTTGAAGTGAAGAAACCCCCATTGCCTTGATGTGATTATTAAGCATTGTATGCCTGTATCAAAACATCTCCTGTACCCCATAAAAATATAATGCTACAATGTGCCCACAAAAATTAAAAATACTTTTTTATATGTTTGTGGCCATTTGTATATCTTCTTTTGAGAACTGTCTATTCATGCCCTTGGCCCACTTTTTGATAGGATAGTTTGGTTTTTTTCTTGCTAATTTGTTTGAGTTCCTTGTAAATTCTGGATATTAGTCCTTTGTCGGATACATGGATTGTGAAGATTTTCTCCCACTCTGTGGGTTGTCTGTTTACTCTGCTGACTGTTCCTTTTGCTGTGCAGAAGCTCTTTAGTTTAATTAAGTCTCACCAATCTATCTTTGTTTTTGTTGCATTTGCTTTTGGGTTCTTGGTCATGAAAAAATATTCAACATCACTAATGATCAAGGAAATGCAAATCAAAACCACAATGTAATACCACCTTACTCCTGCAAAAAAATGGTCATAATAAAAAAAAATAGATGTTGGCATATATGGGGTGAAAAGGGAACACTTCTATACTGCTGGTGGGAATGTAAACTAGTACAACCACTGTGGAAACCAGTGCAGAGATTCCTTAAAGAACTTAAAGTAGAACTACCATTTGATCCAGCAATCCCACTACTAGGTATTACCCAGAGGAAAAGAAGTCATTTTATGAAAAAGATGCTTACACATGCATGTTTATAGCAGCACAATTTGCAATTACAAAAATATGGAACCAGCCCAAATGCCCATCAATCAATGAGTGGATAAAGAAACTGTGGTACATATATACAATGGAATACTACTCAGCCATAAAAAGGAATGAATTAATGGCATTTGCAGCAACCTGGATGGAACTAGAGACTATTATTCTTTTTTTTTTTTTTTTTTGACATAGAGTCTTGCTCTGTCACCCAGGCTGGAGGGCAGTGGCACGATCTCGGCTCACTGCAACCTCTGCCTCTCAGGTTCAAGCGATTCTCCTGCCTCAGCCTCCCAAGTAGCTGGGATTACAGGTGCCCACCACCATACCCAGCTAACTTTTGTATTTTTAGTAGAGACGGGGTTTCATCATGTTGGCCAGGCTGGTCTCAAACTCCTGACCTCGTGATCCGCCCACACTGGCCTCCCAAAGTGCTGAGATTACAGGAGTGAGCCACTGTGCCCAGCCCTCGAGACTATTATTCTAAGTGAAGTAACTCAGGAATGGAAAACCAAACATCATATGTTGTCACTCTTAAGTGGGAGCTAAGCTATGAGGATGCAAAGGCATAAGAATGATACAATGGACTTTGGGGACTGCGGAAGGGAAGGAGAGGAAGGGGGGTGAGGGATAAAAGACTACAAATTGGGTTCAGTGTATACTGCTCAGATTATAGGTGCTCCAAAATCTCACAAATCACCACTAAAGAACTTACTCATGTAACCAAATACCCCCATTCCCCAAAAACCTATGGAAATTAAAATATTTTTTAAAAAATAATAATTTTTATTTAAAAAGTAAAGTAGCCAGACTAGATATAGATACATAAATAGAGATCTCAAAGGAACTTGAACCAGGCAGTGAGAATATGGGATTGAAGGGTAGGGACAATGGTTACAAGAGACCTCACTGTCTGAAAAAGTGACATTTAAGCCAAAATACAAAGAAGAGAGACTTGGGGAAGGAGGAGCAGAGCTATAAGAGGACAAATGTTGTAAAAGCTTCTTTCAGAAGAACCAATATATGTAAAGACTCCAAAAGAAGCAAATACATGAAACATCCAGTGAAATAAAGAAGCCAAGAGTGGCAAGAGCAAAGAAAATTCAGAGGGCAATTAAGTCAAGATTGGGCCAAGGAATCACAAAAGGTTAAATTATTCAGGCTCTTTAGACTCCATTAAAGGTGGTGAATTTTATCTTCAAGCAATGGGAAGTTATGCAAGGGGGTTTTGTTTTTGTTATCTTGTTTTGTTTTGTTTGAGACAGAGTTTTGTTTTGTTCTGTTTTGTATTGTTTTGTTTGAGACAGTCTTGCTCTGTTGCCCAGGCTGGAGTGCAGTGGTGTGATCTCGACTCACTGCAACTTCTGCCTCCTGGGTTCAAGCAATTCTCATGCCTAAGCCTCGCAAGCAGCTGGAATTACAGATGGACACACCACCATCCCCAGCTAATTTTTGTATTTTTATTAGACGGGGTTTCGCCAGGTTGGCCAAACTGGTCTTAAGTTCCTAGCTTCATGTGATATGCCCTCTTTGTCCTCCCAAAGTGCTGAGCTTACAGGCGTGAGCCACTGCGCCTGGCCCATGCAAGGGTTTTAAGTACAGGAGTGACATGATCAGATTCATCTTTGACAAAGATCTCTTCTGATTTCAATGTGAAGAGACCACTTTGGATAGAGTTAACACAGTAAATCCAGGAAAGAAAAGATGGTAGCCCAGGCAAGATGGATGGGAAGAGAGAGGAGACAAACTCAAACATCTTTAGGGGGTGAAACCACATTATCTCATTTAATCCCCCAATAGCCTTATGGAAGAAAAGGTGTTGCCTCTACTTTATTTGAACAGAAATATGCTTTAAAAAGATACACCCTTAAAGACTTAATATTGTTAAAAAAAAAAAGATGTTGATTCTCACCGGTGATCTATAGATGCAACATAATCCAGATGAAAATCCCAGCCAGCTTTTTTTTTTAAGTAACAAGTTGATTTCTACACTTTCTACAAAAATGCAAAAAACCCAAAACAGCAAAACAACCTTGAAAAAAGAGGAATAGATATGGAGGGGTTTCATGAGTGAACTCAAGATACACTATAAATCTACATACAGTAATCAAGACAATGTGGTATTGGCATGAGACTAAACAGATCAATGGAACAGAATAAAGACTCCAGAAACAAACCCATGCTCATATGCTCAATTGATTTTCAACAAAGATGCCAAAGTAATTCAAAGAGGAAAGGAAAGTCTTTTCAATAAATAGTGTTGGAGCAATTGGATATCCATTTGGAAAAAAATAAGCCTCACATTATACACAAAAATTAATTTGAGATGGATCACAGACCTAAAAAAGAGCTAAACTTATAAAGCTCTCTAAAGAAAATATAAGACAATATCCTGATGACCTGTAATAGATAAAGATTTCTTAGGATGCAGAAAGCAAAAACCTTAAAGGAAAAATGATAAACTAGACCTCTTCAAGTTTCAAAACTTCTGCTCATCAAAAGTCACTGTGAAAAAACGAATAGCCATGCCAAGGACTGGGAGAAAATATTCACTAAACAAATTTTCATCAAAGGACTTGCGTCCTTCTATATAAAGAACTACTATAACAACCAAAAAAAAATTTAACTGGGCAAAAGACATGAATATACATTTCACAGAGCGAAGTATAAAAATGGCCAATAAGCCACGAAAAAAATGCTCATCATTAGTTATCAGGGAAATGCTAATTAAAATCACAAGTAGCTAGCACCATACACACATTAGAATATCTAAATTAAAAAGACTGATAGTACTAAATGTTGGAGAGGATGTTGAGCAACCAGAACTGTCATATCACTAGTAGGAATGTAAAATAGTCTAACTACTTCGCAAAAAGTTTTGGCAGTTTCTTAAAAGAATAAATATATAACAACCCTTTAACTCAGCAAATCTTCTCCTCATCATTTAGCCAAGATAAATGAAAACATAAATCCACAAAAAGATTTACACAGAAGAAATTTTTTAATTATGGTATATTCATTGAATGGAACACTACTCAGCAATAGAAAAATAAATTGCCACTGTTACATGCAACAACACAGATGAATGTTAAAAAATAGTATGTTGAACAAAATAAGACAAATATTAAAACATACCTACTGTATGATCCCACTTACATAAAGTTTTAGAATAGGCAACTTAAACCTATTGTGAAAAAGAGAATATGAACAGCAGTTACCTGGGTGCAGGCAAGAGGGGATTATTAACAGAGAAAGCACACAAGGAAACTTTCTAGGTGATGGAAATGTTCTATAACTTGAGAGACGTGTGGATGAGACAGATACAACCATTTGTCAAAACTGCATAGTTAAGGTTTGTATCTTTCAATGTATGTAAATTTTACCTTACAAAAAGCCATAAAAAATAAGAGTAGATGGAAGTATAGAAAAAGCAAGCACACCAGAAGGTTGATAATTGTTTAAGCTTAGTGCTGTGCGCACAGGAGTTTATTATACTATTTACTTTGTATGCATTTGAACTTTTCCATAATAAAAAAACTGACGGTTTAAAAAAATCACACATAAAATTAATACATGTATACACATATATATCCACATAAAATGACACCACCAATACACCTAGAAAGATGATACATAAAATCTACCCTGACATGACCTAGGACTGCCTAACATTTTAACTCTATATTATGCTATAAATGTTCTCTTCCACCCCTATTTAACCCTCTCCTTCATCCTCCCCATTTCTCTTTATCAGTGTGGTAGACTGCAAATATGACCAAAATGGTCTCCTCTAGGTATTCGCTGTCCTTGTAATGAGACTTTACAGCTCCTTTCATCAAGGGAAATTATGGAGGAATCATTTTATTCCTCCGCTCCTTGAATCTGGACTGACTTTGTGGCCTGCTTTGGGTAAGAGAATGATGAGATCATTCCGAATTAAGATAAGCTGTAAATCCAATGATGTGTATCCTTGTAAGAGACAGAAAAGGAAAAGACAGAGAAACACAGGGGAGAGAGCCTTGTGAAGACAGAGGAAGAGACTACAATGATGAGTCTACTAGCCAAGGAACACCAAGGGTTGCCAGCAGCTAGCAAAGACTAAGAGAGAGGCATGGAACAGATTCTCCCTGACAGCCTTCAGAGGAAACCAGCCCTGTTGACACCTTGATTTTGGAGTCTGTCCTCCAGAACCGTGAGAGAATAAATTTCTGTTGTTTTAAGTCACCAACTTCGTTGTAATTTGTTACAGCAGCCCTAGGAAACCAATACACCAGCCAAGAGCAGAAAAATCATCCAACTAAGTCCAGCCCAAAATTAACCCATAGAATCATGACCTAAATAAATCATTGTTGTAAGCTACTACATTTGTGATGGTTTGTTACACAGTAAAGCTAATTGGCACAATCAACCTAGCAAATGCCCACTCCTCTTTTAAAAATTCTCTCTCCCAAAGCCAGTCTTAACTACCTTCAGATAAAATACATCACTCCTACCTTTATAACCTCACTATACCCACGAAATAGTTTTTCTATAATAGCATCTATAAAATGTTATTGCATTTTTGTGCATGTGTGTCAACTTTGAACAGACTGTACACTCTCTCAAGGCAAAGACTATGTGAGATTGAATTTGTGTATGTCAATGCCAGACAGGATGACATTATCCACATGAAATTTTCCCCAAAATATCCACTCTTTATAAAGTTCATCTTTATCTATAATACTTATTTATAAGCAAATACAAACACACTACAACACTCCAGATACCAATCAACTAACAAAGAAATGTAAAACTCTTTAATTGCCCATAATAGTTCAAATGGAACCCTTGAAGTCAACATAAAATATAACCAACTCTTTTACAGTCATGTAATATTCCTTCCCTATTCCTTCTAATTGTCAAATAATATGGTAATGCCAAAAGTGGGCAATACCAAAAGACTATGCAAATGATAGCTCTAATCTAGCACTGAGCTTTGAATGTATAAATGCCAAGAAGGCAAGTATTCAGATATATCCTCTCCCAAAGAAAAGGAGAAACTTCATTTTTCTAAAGTGGAAGATCGAGGCAACAAATGCTTCCATAAAGAAAATCTGTAAGAAAAAAAAAAGAAAGGAAATTAAAATTAGATATTGAAGTCCTTACCTAACACATAAAAGAAGACATGATTCTAAGCCAGAATTTTCCACTGTATTAACCCCTTCCTGGAAATAAGCCAAGCATTTAGCAAATTACCTGCATATGTTTAGCAAATATGTGCTGGAGAGCTACTTTTGCTATTTTTAAAAATAATCATGTCTTGTTGGTCCTTTCTTACATAACCATCTTTCAGGAAAAGCTTCGTAATAATACATTTCCACATACACAGCTCATTCTGAACACAAAAACCCAGGAGCCAGGAATAATCAAACCTAGAACCTCAGTTTCCTGATTTATACTGAGGTATGTTTTGCTCTCTATGCCATGCTGACTTCTCAAGAGTAGACATTTTTAAATAATTTTTAAGGTGCAATTTGAGGTTTATGTAAATGGCTTTCAGTTGTTATTGCTATTCACCATTAGCCTCAATAATCAAGAGCTGGATTACTTAATGAGAGGGACATGGTAATTAAAATGCCCAAGAAAAGGACAAGTAAAATGGAGGAGCCAAGGCCAGCCTTCAAAGATATCAAAGCAGCAAGAATTCTGCACAAAAAAGAAGTTGTCACCGAAAACTGCAAAAATTACAGAGGTTATAGAAGGGAGACTGAACAAAATACCTTTTGTAGTAAAGAAATGTTTGTGTATCAAGAACTCAGAGGTTACCCTGTTCTTTTGAAACTAACTCTTATTAGACTTACTAGAAAGTCAACACAAGACTGTTAAATCTAATTATGTTCACAGACTAAACAATTGCTAACCAGAAAAAAAGAAAATGATGTAACTTTCAGACGTGCCTATTTCGTACTCCAGAAGCAAAATATGTTTATAAATATTTGACACAACTTCTTTCATTAATGAAAAAATATTTATTTAGCACCTACAATGTTCAGGCACCACGCTAGAGGCTAAAGATGGGCAAGTTACACTGGTCATTCCCCTCAAGGAACTTAAAAGTAAAGAGAGTAATATAGAGATATATAAGATAAATAAACAAAGGAGAAGACCAAAAAAATCAGACAGTGAGGGAAAAGAATGCTTCCTAGAAGAAATGACCTAAGCAAGAATTCAATAAGGGAAGAAGTAGGGCATTTCAACAAAGTGTTATCCACAAAGCACACAAATACAAATACGTGCCTGTGCACACACACACACACACACCACAGAGTACAGCACATTTATAGAAAAGTATTTTACTAAGGCCAGAACCACTCATTTAAAAAATACATATTGAATACCAATGATGTTTCAAGCATAGTTCTCAGAATTAGACTATAAATGAAGAAACAACCCAAAAATCTCTGTCCTGAAAAAGTTCATTCAAATTTTAGAGGGGTGAGAAAAATAATGAACAAAAGAAATAAATATAGTACATTCAAAGATGACAGGTGCTATGGAGGAAAATTAAGCAGATAAATTAAGAGTCAAATTGAACCCAGAAGAACAAGTATAATTTGTAAAGGTGTTAAGGCTAGGGAGGTCATTCTGAAAAAGTGGAACAGCACAAGCATAATATTAAAATACATGTGTTCCTACCAGCCAGAGAAGTCTATTTCTCCCCAAGAGGCTTGAAATGGAAAAATTATGATAAAAATGAAAGGTGCATAAGGCCTTTGAATGTCTGGCAAGATGTTGTAGGCCTTACCCCACTACCAGTGAGAAGCTATCGAAAGACTCCAGTGGAGGAAATCAATATATTTTCTCAGTCCTCCTCAATATCTATGCGGCATTTGAAAATATTAATCACACCCCTCCCACTCACTCATTCAATAAGCATTCACTGCGCAGCTACACGATGCTGTGTTAAAAACAATATTTTTAATGCAACACTATTACATGTCATCATGTCATAAAGGTTACAGAAGTATATTCATTTCCAGTCACTAAGGAAGACAGATGCCTATATCCCACTCTAGCTAACACAAGACGCTATGTGCTAAATAATATCATGGATGCACAAAATTCAGTCATAACACAGAAAAGAACATTATAAAATGTAAATCTTGTGAAACCAAGAAAGGTTTCATGGAGGATTTGAAAAACAAGTAGAATGTAATCAAAAAAAGGTGGACAGAAAAAAGGTATTTCTGGTGGAGGAGCAGCAGGAACAGAGGTTTAAGGGTACACAATTGTATGTCATTGCAAGTGCAGTGTGGCTAAAGCATTGGCAAGAAACCTTGTATTACAAAATGCAAATGTTTCTTGGACGAACTATTTTTCTTTCAAAATTGAAATCGCTTTTAATATGCCATATGGGGGAAAGCAGGTTTCTTACAATTTAGATTAACATTCTATTGCACAGAGGAATGTCAGTCAGAAAAAAAATAGCCATTGCTTTTATGCCACTGGAAGGTTAATATGTAGACACTTTTTTTTTTTTTTTTTTGAGATGGAGTCTCACTCTGTTGCCCAGGCTGGAGTGCAGTGGTGCGATCTTGGCTCACTGCAACCTCCGCCTCTCAGGTTCAAGCGATTATCCTGTCTCAACCTCCCAAGTAGCTGGGATTACAGGCACATGCCACCACACCCGGCTAATCTTTGTATTTTCAGTAGAGACGGGGTTTCGTCATGTTGGCCAGGCTGGTCTCGAACTCTTGACCTCAAGTGATCTGCCTGCCTCGGAATATGTAGACATTTTTGAGGAGAAAAAGCAAGGCAGCTTTCTAACAGTAAGCAAGGTGGGTATATGAGAAGAATATACGGAGTGAGAGATAAGTCACAAATGCAAATGGGTCTAGCTAGGACAGATCTCAAATGCTGTGAGCACCCAGTCTCTTTAAAGCAAGATAGTAAAAAAGGTAGTGACACAATTAGATAATATTTTAGAAATGCAGCCTTCTATATAATGCAAATCTGATCATTCCCTTGATCAGAAACCTCCAATGGTTTCCTGTTTAGAAATCAAAACCCTTTGAACAGACCCCTGGATCACCTCAGCAGCCTCCTCTCATCACCTACCTCCCATCCCCTACCCTAAGTCCCTCTGCCACTCTGGCCCTCTTCCACTTATCTGAGGTGGTCATCTTCCATGCCCCTTTGGCACCTGGTACACTCTTCCTCACCTCTTCTTAGAAAGGATCTTTGTCTGGTTCAGGTCTGCTTAGCCATTGGATTTCAATATGTCAGAAAAACTTCCCCTCACTTCACATTCTAGGCCAGGTCCCCTGTTATATGCTCCCAAAGTGCCAGCTACTATTCCTTCACAGTACTTCTCACTGTTGGAATGATATGTTTATTTGAGCAATTATATATTTAATCTTGGTCTCTCCCACTACAAGTTCCATGAATTCAGTGACCATGACTGCTTTGCTCATGAATATATCCCCAGAATCTAGCACAGTGGCTGGCATAGAGAAGGGGTTAAATAAGCACTTGCTGAATTAATTAAATGCAAAAAGCCAAATAAGTCTTTCTTGTGGGGACTGTCTCATGTATCACAGGATGTTTAGCAGCATTCCTGGCCTCTACCAATAAATACAAAAAACAACACTTCTTGCTCCAGTTATGACATTCAAAAATGTCCCCAGGCACTGCCAAATGTCCCCTGGGGTAGGGAATTGCTCCCAGTTGGGAACCAGGGAGCTAGTATAGCCATATATCCTGGTTGCACAAGGCAGTCCCTTTTAATGCCTGTTATCCTGGTAAAATTATTAACAGAATCCCCTTTTACTCTCAGAAATATCCCAATTTGGATGAGTATTATATTGTCATCCTATCCATGGCCCATCTGGATGTGTTTTGGCTCTTGCCCAGAATGAGTGAATTGTTATACACATAATGACCATGGTTTCACTTCCAACATAGAAGAAATTATAACATTTCCAACAAGTGTGTTTTTTTAAAAAATCTATATAGTAGGCTTTGGAATTAGTAGAAATAGTGTAATGACAATGAACAGAAGAAACAAGACAAAGATAGAAAAAATAATACTACATGACGATTAAATGTAGAAAAACAATGACAGAAAGAAATCAAAGACGATTCCTAAGTGTTAGCCTGGGAAAGCTGGGTATGAAGCCATCTATCAAGATTAGACACACTGTAGGAGGAGGGCTGAATTTTGTGGGGTGATTGAGGAGGCAAGGCAAGCAAGCTTGGATTTTGAGACAGCTACTCAACACTAAGGTGATACCCAGCAGACACTGGAAAGTACAGGTCTTGCAGACACACAGATATTTGTTGTGATATGTGCCCCTTTTTTGGCTCCGATGCCACTGGACTTAACTCTCTTGCTTCTCTACCTTCTCTAGTTTCTTTTAAGATCTCTTCATCCTGCCTCCTAATTATGAGAATCCCTAAATATTCTACTCAGATCTTTCTTCTTCCCATGCTCCACTAACTCCCTGAGAATTCAATGCTATATTAGCTACTAATTCTGCACTGACAGGTGCCAGCCTAACCCCTAGTCTGTAACCTCCAATACCACATGGCCGGATCCTTCTAAGTATTTCCATTTGAATTATATTAACTTACATGAGTATGAGTATTTTCAGTTTAAAAGGGACTTTCATATACATTTATTTCCATCTATGTACCTCGGTCACCATACATTCAACAGGCTGGAAACCAAGCTTTTCTTTCTCATAAACCTGGTCCCTTTTCCTACCTTCTTATTTCTTATAATATCACTATAATTAACCCATCACCTCTGTTCCAAAGAATGACAATAATTCTTTCTCTGCTTCATGCCCCTAAATAAAAAGTCACCAAATCAATTTATTTACTTGCTTCTTGAGTTTCCTCATTTCTAAAATGAAGCAGTTAAACTACTTCTAGCTCAAATGTGTTATAATTCAAAGTCTTGGAAATCTTGGGTTCATTCACCAGTCAAACGTGTTATAATTTGAAGTCTTGGAAATCTTGGGTCCATCCTTCACTCAAACGTGTTATAATTTGAAGTGTTGGAAACCTTGGGTTCATTCACCACTACCTTAGTCTAGGCTAGTGATTCTCAATCCTATTGCATATTAGAATCACCTAAGAATCTTCTTTTAAATACTTCTATGTAATCCTCCTGCAATCCAGGCATCAGTTTTATTTAAAGACCCCTTACTCCAGTGATTCTAATGTCATCAAGACTGAGAACCATAGATCTAAGCCCTCATTACTGTCACCTACATTTTGCAGATGAGAAAACTCAGGCTCAGAAAAGTGACAGATTGGCTCAAATTTTCATAACTAATAAATGAACCAAGCTCACTCTGATTCCAAAGTCCATATTCTTTCCTTGTGCCAAAAAGCAACTGGTACTTAAAAATACAATCTATACCAATTGATATAATATTTGTTTTTAAGTTGCTTTAAAAATGCTTCATTTTCTTTCACATGTGTATAGTTGGTGGCTCCTAAGAGGCCATAAGTGAGAGGTGGAGTCTTCTCATTTGCCCCATAGAAGCTACATCAGGATTGAGGAACAATAAGTACAAAGTCTATTTTTAAAACACTGTTCATAAAGTACTGATGTAGGTTTGCATTTTCAAAATTCCAAGGAGAGATCTATTCATCTCTTGAAAACTGCCACAATCATTTAAGTAAGCTGTCAACTGACTGAGATGGAGAATCATATGGTACAAAGTTCAGTAGGGAAATACAAATCCTAGGTACAGAACTGTGATGGATAGTGCTTCCTATACCTCTACAAACACAAGCTGCCAAACATCAGACCTTTAGTGAATAACCAGATCTTCTGAACAGACACCTTAGCAATGATAACATGTTAGTACACTCCAGTAAAAGCAATGAATTTCAGAAACTCTGTAATTTCTAATTTCTCATCTACTTCACTCCTACATGAAAAGTTAGGCTAATCTTGATAAATCAACTTTTTTCTAAATTTGCTTTCACACCCTTTGGGCAGTCTATCCCTTAATTCTGGCCTTATTTTGTTCTCTAAAGAGAGAAGCGGGGTCTGGAATGAGCTGTGTCCTCCAAATCCAGTCCTTCCTAACATGATTCCATATTTCTCAGCAGATGCTGCAGACCCTTTATTGCTATGCTTCCTACTAATGATGTCTTCATGAGGCATACAGTCAGCTAGCTGCCTGAGCCTCTGAGAATATCAAACTAACAACATCCTGCTTACCTGCCTTTTACCAGTCAGAAGATGACATCTATTCATTTGCACAATGAAATCCCAATCCCAGCCTCACTATACACATACACACCAATGAGCACGTGTCACTTCACTCCCACCTGGTTTTTGACTTAGGCCACTTTGGAGATGTGCTAACAATACCTAGCAATTGGTTTGTGTTAGAACTGCACTTTTGGAGAGTATAAAGTGACAACATTTCAATAAATGACTACCAGGTCCTACAGCCGAGGAATTAATTAGTAACAAATACCATCAGCCCTCTATATTCATAGGTTCTGCATCCATGAATTCAACCAACCATGGATCAAAAATACTAAAAAAAAAAAAAGATGGCTGCAACTGCACTGAACACACAAAGACTTTTTTCTTGTCATTATGCCCTAAAAAATACAGTATAACAACTATTTACATAACATTCACATTGTATTCAATTTTATAAATAATCTAGAGATGACATTAAATAATACAGGAAGATGTACATAGGTTATAAGCAAACACTATAACACTTTATATAAGAGACTTCAGTATTCATAGGTTTTGGATCTGCAGGAATTCCTGTAACCAATCTCCCACACATACTAAGGGATGAGTCTTTACAAAAAAAAAATGCAATAGTTAAGGCAAAGATTATACTTCTAAACTGGACAAGCCAATTTTGTAAACACATGTCACTGCTAATAAGAAATTTTTTTGAAATTCTAGATGGTTTATGATAAACCGTCAATAATAACAGACCACAACAAACACATGCTCTTCAAAATGAGAAACAAGAATTGGCCTTCTTTATGATTACTAATTACTTCTGCTACCACTATTACAACAGGCTGAAAAGTCCCTTTGGGTTCAAATGACTTCAGAATGTTGCCAACATTTAACATCCAATAAACACAGACCACAAGTAGGAAAGAAAATCTTATTTTTGTTACTGTATATACACAACTAAGTGATACTTTAAAGGCAAATATAGGTTACAAATTGAAAAATTGAAAAGAATGCTATATTGCATTTACCAGTGAACTGCCATTCAAATTGCTTTGTGTTCTTGCTTTTTAAAATTTTGAGGTTTAAGACAAAAGTCTTGCATTTAATAGCTGAGGAGATTCCTCACAGATACTGCATACATACAATGTTCCTGCAAATATCCTTATTTCATTCAAGAGATTGCTTATAGAATGTGTTACTTCAATTATTTGCCAAGATATTTTATTCTGTGCTATTTCTAACATATATCATGCTAGAGTCACAGGGATACTAAATTTGAAGGGGCATTTCTATGCTTAAAATATGAAACAAATTATTCTGGTATCTAAAATAACCTAACTGCAAAAGCAACTCCTACACACATGTGGTAATAATTTTCAAAAAGCTATCTTTTATTGGATTCTAGGTAATAACAATAGCATATGCTTTTTGTACGTCTACTCTTACAAAACAAATTTTTCACAACATAACCTTTCAAGAAACCAAAATGCTTCAGATACTTTCCATCATACAATATCAATTCACTAACTCAAATATCTGGCTTACCGGATTTAATACAAACACTTTTTCAGATTATTATCAAAAGAAAAGCCATTCATCATTTTTATTCCAAAACAATTTATTGATTGTAAAAGACTCACATTTTAAATCATAAAGTTTCATATTTTCCGTTTTCTACATGTTCTTGTCCTGAGTAACAGGACTGACTATGAGAGACTTCACATAAAATGAATTTCGCACATGGAAGGAAAAAACCTTCAGTAGCATGATGGCCTTCATTATAGATTTGTGACTTAACATCTATATGTTAAATCACAAAACAAGTCTTAAAACATTCAAAAAATTGAAATTATATCAAGCATCTTCTCTGACCACATGGAATAAAACTAGAAATCAACAAAAAGAGAAATTTTGTAAAGTATACAAACACATGGAAACTAAACAATATGCTCCTGAATGAAGAGTGGGTCAATGAAGAAATTAAGAAGGAAACTGAAAAGTTCTTGAAACAAATTATAATGAAAACACAACATACCAAAATCTAGGAGATATAGCAAAAACGAATACAAAGCAAAAACAAAAATATAAGTGCCTACATCAAAAAAGTAGAAAAACCTCAAATAAACCTCACAACGCATTTTAAAGAACTACAAAAGCAAGAGCAAACCAAACCCAAAATCATTACAAGAAAGGAAATAATAAACATCACAGCAAAAATAAATAATACTAAAATGAAGAACACAATACAAAAGATTAGCCAAATGAAAAGTTGGTTTTTTTGAAAAGGTAAACAAAATTGGCAAACCCTCAGCCAGCGTAAGAAAAAAAGACAGAAGACCCAAATAAATAAAATAAGATATAAAAAGGGAGACATTACAACCAATGATACATAAATTAAAAGGATAATTAGAGGTACTATGAGCAACATATGCCAATAAATAGAAAATCTAGAAGAAATGAATGAATTCCTAGACGCATACAACCTATCAAGATTGAACCATGAGGAAATCCAAAACCTAAACATATCAATATCGAGTAACGAGATGAAAGCTGTAATAAAAAGTTTTCTAGTAAAGAAATGCCTGGGACACGATGACTTTACTGCTGATTCTACCAGATATTTAAGGAAGTAATAACAATCCCACTCAAACTATTCTGAAAAATAGAGGAGGAAGGAATACTTCCTAACTCTTTCTACAAGTCCAGTATTAATCTGATACCCAAACCAACAAAGGTACATCAAAAAAATAAAAATAAAACTAAAGGCTAGTATCCCTGATGAATATTGACACAAATATTCTCAACAAAATACTAGCAAACTGAATTCAAAAACACATTAAAAAGATGATTCATTAGGACCAAGTGGGATTTATCCTAGGGATGCAAGCATGGTTCAACATATGCAAAATGATCAATATGATACATCCAATCAACAGAATGAAGGACAAAACCCATATGATCATTTTCTTTTTTAAATATTTATTGATCATTCTTGGGTGTTTCTCGGAGAGGGGGATGTGGCAGGGTCATAGGATAATAGTGGAGAGAAGGTTAGCAGATAAACACATGAACAAAGGTCTCTGGTTTTCCTAGGCAGAGTTCCCTGCGGCCTTCCACAGTGTTTGTGTCCCTGGGTACTTGAGATTAGGGAGTGGTGATGACTCTTAACGAGCATGCTGCCTTCAAGCATCTGTTTAACAAAGCACATCTTGCACCGCCCTTAATCCATTTAACCCTGAGTTGACACAGCACATGTTTCAGAGAGCACGGGGTTGGGGGTAAGGTTATAGATTAACAGCATCCCAAGGCAGAAGAATTTTCCTTAGTATAGAATAAAATGGAGTCTCCTATGTCTACTTCTTTCTACACAGACACAGTAACAATCTGATCTCTGTTTTCCCCACATTTCCCCCTTTTCTTTTCAACAAAACCGCCATCGTCATCATGGCCCATTCTCGATGGTCGCTGTCTCTTCCAAGCTGTTGGGTACACCTGCAGAAAGGCTGTCACTTCACACTTGGAAGATTGCACAGCGGCCAGGCAGAGGCGCTCCTCACTTCCCAGACAGGGCAGCCAAGGAGAGACGCTCCTCAGATCCCAGACGGGGTGGTGGCCGGGCAGAGGCGCTCCTCACTTCCCAGACGGGGTGGCGGCCGGGCAGAGGCACTCCTCACTTCCTAGGCGGGGTGGTGGCTGGGCAGAGACACTCCTCACCTCCCAGATGGGGTGGCGGCCGGGCAGAGGTGCTCCTCACCTCCCAGATGGGGTGGCCGGGCAGAGGCGCTCCTCACTTCCCAGACGGGGTGGCCGGGCAGAGGCGCTCCTCACTTCCCAGACGGGGCAGCCGGGCATAGGCGCTCCTCACATCCCAGACGGGGCGGCCGGGCAGAGGCGCTCCTCACATCCCAGATGATGGGCAGCCAGGCAGAGACGCTCCTCACTTCCTAGATGGGGTGGCGGCTGGGCAGAGGCGCTCCTCACTTCCCAGACGGGGCGGCCAGGCAGAGGGGCTCCTCACATCCCAGAGGATGGGCAGCCAGGCAGAGACACTCCTCACTTCCTAGACGGGGTGGCGGCCAGGCAGAGGCTGTAATCTTAGCACTTTGGGAGGCCAAGGCAGGTGGCTGGGAGGTGGACCTTGTAGCGAGCCAAGATCACGCCACTGCACTCCAGCCTGGGCAACATTGAGCACTGAGTGAGCGAGACTCCATCTGCAATCCCAGCACCTCGGGAGTCCGAGGCAGGCAGATCACTCGAGGTCAGGAGCTGGAGACCAGCCCGGTCAACACAGCGAAACCCCGTCTCCACCAAAAATACAAAAACCAGTCAGGTATGGCAGCACATGCCTGCAATCCCAGACACTCCGCAGGTGAATCATGGGAGCCCGAGGCAGGGAGGTTGCAGCGAGCCAAGATCACGGCAGTACAGTCCAGCCTCGGCAACAGAGGGAGACCGAAGAAAGAAGGGGGGGGAGGGGATCATTTCAGTTGATACTAAAAAAGCATTTGAGAAAATTCAACATCCTCTCATGACAAAAATCCTCAAAAAACTGGGTACAGAAAGAACATACCTCAACACAATAAAAGCCATATATGACAGACCCATAGCTAGTTTCATACTGAATAGGGAAAAATTGACTTTTCTCTAAGATCTGGAACATGGCAAGGATGCCACTTTCACCACTGTTATTCAGAATAGTACTGAAAGTCCTATCTAGATCAATTGGACTACAGAAAAAAATAAAGGGCATTCAAATTGGAAAGGACAAAGTGAAATTATCCTTATTGGCAGACAATAAGATCTTATATTCAGAAAAACCTGAAGACTCCAGCAAAAACTTAGAACTGATTACCAAATCCAGTAAAGGTGCAGAATACAAAATCAACATACAAAAATCAGTAGCATTTCTATATGCCAACAATGAACAATCTGAAAAATGAATCAAGAAAGATATCCCATTTACAATAGCTATGAAGAAAATTAAATACCTAGGAAATAATCAAAGAAGTGAAAGATCTCTACAATGAAAACTATAAAACATCGATGCAAGAAATTTAAGAGAAAATGGAAAAATGTTCCATGTTCATGGATTGGAGGAATCAATATTGTTAAAATGTCCATACTACCCAAAGCAATCTAGATATTCAGTGATATCCCTACAAAAATACCAATGACATTCTTCACAGAAATGGAAAAAAATAATCGTACAATTTATATGGAACCACGAAAGACCCAGAATAGCCAAAGCTATCCTAAGCAAGAAGAACAAAACTGAAAGAATCACATTACCTGACTTCAAATTATACTACGGAGCTACCGTAACTAATACAGCAATGGTACTGGCATAAAAACAGACACAAAGACCAATGGAACAGAAGAGAGAGCCCAGAAACAAATCAAAACATCTACAGTGAACTAATTTTTGACAAAGGTGTCAAGAACATAAATTGAGGAAAGGACAGTTTCTTCAATAAATAATGCGAGAAACCTAGATATCCATATGCAAAAAATGAAACTAGACCCCTATCTCTCACCATATACAAAAATCAAATCAAAAGGGATTAAAGACTGAAATCTTATATATCAAACTATGAAACCACTACAAGAAAACACTGGGGAAACTCTTCAGGATATTAGACTGCTCAAAGATTTCTTGAGTAATACCCCACAAACACAGGCAACGAAAACAGAAATAGACAAATGGGATCACATCAAGTTAAAAAGCTTCTGTACAGTGAAGGAAATAATCAACCAAGTGAAGAGACAACCCACAGAATGGGAGAAAATATGTTCAAACTATCCTTCTGACAAGGGATTAAAACCAGAATATATAAGGAGCTCTAACAACTCTATAGGAAAAAAATCTAATAATACAACTAAAAACGGGCAAAAGATCTGAACAGGAATTTCTCAAAAGAAGACATACAAATGGCAAACAAGCATATGAGAAGGTGCTCAACATCACTGATCATCAGAGAAATGCAAATTAAAACTACAACAAGATATAATCTGACCTCAGATAAAACGACTTTTATCTAAAAGTCAGGAAATAACAAATGCTGATGAGACTGTGGAGAAAAGGGAACCCCCATACATTGTTGATGGAAATGTAAATTAGTACAACCACTATGGAGAGCAGTTTGGAGGTTCCTCAAAAAACTAAAAATAGAGCTACCATAAGATCCAACAATCCCACTCCCTGTTACATACACAAAAGAAAGCAAATCAGTAGATTGAAGAGATCTCTCCACTCCCATGTTTACTGCAGCACTATTCACAATAGCCAAAGTTTGGAAGCAAACTAAGTGTCCATCAACAGAAAAACGGATAAAGAAAATGTGGTACCTATACACAATAGAATATTATTATATTCAGCCATAAAAAAGAAATGGAGATCCTGCCATTTGCAACAACATGAATGAAACTTCAGGTTATTATGTTAAGTGAAATAAGCCAGGCACAGAAAAACAAAGTTTGCATGTTCTCGCTTATTTGTGGGAGCTAAAAATTAAAATAATTGAACTCATGGAGAGCACAAGGATGGTTACCAGAGGCTGGGAATGCTATTCAGAGTTTGGGAGGAAATGGGGATGGTTAACCATATTTAAAAAAATAGAAAGAATGACTAAGACTTATATTTTCTGGCATACAAGGAAGATGATACTCAAAAATAATTTAATTATATATTTTAAAATAATTAAGAATATGCTTATATTATTTGTAACACAATGGATAAATGCTTGAGGTGATGGATACCTACCCCATTTACCCTAATGTAGATATCCCATTTATCCTGATTTTAACATGCATTCCATGCCTGTATTAAAATATCTCATGTAACCCATTTATGTGTGTGTATATATATATACACACATATATATTGTAAACCCACAAAAATAAAAGCAAATATAGTAGCCAGAAAAGGACAGGTACCTTCAAAGAAGTAATAATTATAATAATATAGCTAACTTCTCAATAATACCTACAGAAGCCAGATGGACCAATGGATCGATATCTTCAAAGTGCTGAAAGAAAATAACTGCTAATCTAAAATTCTATACCCAGCAAAAATATCCTTCAAAAAATAAACAGAGTTTTTTAAATGCCTTCAGGCAAAGAAAAACTGACAGATTTACTTAACAGTAGACCCATACAAAAAGAAACAGTAAAGAGCATTTTTTAGGCAGAGGGAAAAATAATCTCAGATAGCAGCTTGAAGATTTAGAAGGAAGAACATTAAGGAGGAAGGTTAAAATATGAATATATCTAAATGTTATTAAGTGTCCAGAGTTCATTACTATTTCATGAATCCTTCTTATATCCACATAGAACAGGGATAGTATTGATATTGCTATTCCCATTTTACAGAAGAAAAAAAAAAAAAAACAAGGAAAGGCATATCCAAAGTTAATTTTTCCAAAATCCAAATTATAACCCTGGCAACTGCAAGGAAAGAGTCTTGGTCTACATTTCCCCTACCATAATTAAGAAGACAAAATTAAAATTAAAATTAAAAAGAAATGGTTCAAATAATTAGAGACAAAAATAGAAAATCCTGGCTCATCGATGCTTTGACATTGAGAAAGTATTTTCTCAGTACAGCATCTGTGAACTGGATATTTTCTGTTTGCCCTGCAAACTTCCCATCTGTTTCCAATCTGCTCCGTGCCAGAAGCTGACCACTGCATCCAAGGATCCCTTTCCCTCTGGCTTCCAGTTGAGTTTGGCCAATGAAAATCACTGGCAAGAGACTGGAGAGAGGGAGGAAGGTGGGGTCAGAGTATTAACTTCCTCACCTCCCTCCCTGCTGAGTCTCCAGGATTGATTGTGTCCATCAATCTAAGGCAACAGCTCCTATCAGATGGCCCTCTCTTATAGCTACACTACTCTCTGCAGGATCCAATAACAAATCCCTTCTCTGGCCCTTTCAGATATAGGAACGGTAATAGTTCCCATTGTTGTTAGTGCCAAGATGCTTCACCATTCCTTGCTAGTGTCTCTTTGTTCATTTCTACTCTCTCAATTACCCCATTTGAGTGAACATCTATTTGCTGCCAAGACTGCTTGCCAATTTATAGCATGGAAGGTGGCAAAAACAGAATAGGGAATAAGAACCCCAACACTAAAGTCAAAAACAACTAAAATTGGATCCCTGCTCCAAAATTGGCTTTGTAAGAGTTTGCTAACGTTTCTAAGCCTCTCTTATCTCATCTGTAAAATAAAAAAATAATAGTAGTACCTGCTTCAAAAATTATTGTTTGGTGTGAATTAATAAGGGCTTAGCCCAGTGCCTGATTGATACAAAGCACAGGCTTAATAAATATTAAACTAGTATTATAAATTTAATATTTAGTAAATATTAAATTACTAAATTGTGAATATTACTAAATTATAATAATATTGATTATTATTAAATTATAATAATATTACTATTATTTTGGAAGAGAACATTATCATAATAAGTAGTTCTGCCCTACTTCAACATTACTGGAAAAACAGTGGCATAAATTAGCTCAATCTTATTTCAGCTGGCTCAGGGCTAAAGAAAATTATAATTGGGTCAAGTCAAAGCAAATCATTTCAGCACATCATATAAAACTTCCCTGAACTCCCTAAAAAAGAATATATTACATAGAAATTGAATATATAATTGTGATCAGAAATGTTCAAAAATAAGAGTAATTTGAAGACTAAAAATAAGAACAGATGAAAGAGAAGACAGATCATCAAAATACAGTATCCATCCTTCGATTTTAATATTATGACTGAAAGTCTTAGTATGCATGCAATTGTGAATAAAAAGACCAAATACAGCCAGCAATGCTGAAGCATGATAGCTAGATTGGTTGCATGTCCTTTGGAAAACAACTGCAGCTGCTGCCCACAGGGTCTGCATAATAACAATATATTTGGCAGCACTAAACAGATAACCATCTTCCAAAATTTCTCTAAGTGAAAAACAGTTATCAACAACAATAAAAGACTTCTGACTGCTGTTTTAACCATGAACTAAAATATTTTCTCCCAGGTTGGCCGTGGTACTGATTCAATAGATGGAAAAAGAAAAGCCTGACTTGTTCCTTTATACTGCATCAAGGTACCAGTAGTTCAGCCTCGCCTCTATGTGGACTACAGTTCAAGTCCTTGATCTTCCAGGCCATAACTAGCTGCCTTCCTGAATCAAATGCCTCTAAGAAACACCATTTCCCAGCTCCCTCTGATTTGAACTGTTTGAACTTGATGCAATCCAGCAAGCAAAGGAAGCTAAAACAGAACTCTGCACACATGGGCACTAAATGACGTTTCTAAGTGGTCCATTACATAACATTCACCAGGAAATACCTAACTCTTTGCCTAGCTTTGCTATCTTGGGCCCAGTCTTTCAAGAGAGATATCATTCAGAAACAACTATCATTCTTAAAGGGATTTAATTCAATAACTGTATTTATAGTTTCTCTAAGTAAAATAATTGTTAAAAGTGGGCATATTGGTAAATGTGCCAAAACTAACAGTAATGTTGGCTACAACATACATAATGTCATGTGCCAGGCAGTCTAATAAAAAGTTAACTTATCCAATCCCCAAAATAACCCCACAAAGCAGATATTATTATTATTATTTTTTTTTTTTTTTTTGAGACGGAGTCTCGCTGTCGCCCAGGTTGGAGTGCAGTGGCGCGATCTCGGCTCACTGCAGGCTCCGCCTCCCGGGTTCACGCCATTCTCCTGCCTCAGCCTTTTGAGTAGCTGGGACTACAAGTGCCCGCCACCTCGCCCGGCTAATTTTTTGTATTTTTAGTAGAGACGGGGTTTCACCGTGTTAGCCAGGATGGTCTCGATCTCCTGACCTCGTGATCCGCCCACCTCGGCCTCCCAAAGTGCTGGGATTACAGGCGTGAGCCACCGCGCCCAGCCCAGATATTATTATTAAACCCATTTTACAGAAAAGCGGGGAGGCACTGAGGCACAGAGAACTTAAATAGCTTGCCCAAGGTCTCAGAGCTAATGAGTAAGTTAATCAGCCATGGTCGGAGTTTTCTGCTTTAACCTTTATAATACCCCAACACTAAAAATATGGCTTTAAAAAATATTCCTATGTGTCAATGTTGAACCTGGCAAATAAAAAAAATTAAAATAAAAAAATGAAAATATTCCTGAACCATGACATTACTGAATTAAGATGCTTCTATAGCTCCCATCTCTCCTTTCTCTTCTATTTATCCTCAAATTAACAATTCAAAGTCTAGATTTACCAACAAATAAGAGAACTGTAATAAAATTTCTACCCAATTAAATTTTGAAAGGTTCACTATGGTAAAACCATAGAGGACTGAAAAACTGTCTTTGATAACTATTTATAAGGTACTATAATTGTCCAAGAAGTTTTCAATAAGATGATGGTATTTGTGTTTAACAAAGTTAAATCTGTCCTATGCTCAATTTTTAAAGAGAAGCATCCTTTCAAGATTCTGAATGTATTATTTACCAACCTATCTCAGAAGTATTATCAAATGCCTGCTTTTGGCTTTTTCTGTTCCTACATAAAATATAATCAACAAACTTCCAGGAGTCCACTGCATTGGTAATATTGTGAGATACATCTTTTGTTGCCCACTCCACAAAAAAGGTGGCAAGTAGGTGCCTAAAAAAAGAGTTTATTCCTTCTTGCTTCTCTGTTTCTTGATTCTTCTACTGTTTCCAGATTAAGGTACTTGATGCCAGAATTACCAAACTATAATAGGCAAAACACATCTACCAGTTTTAGATTCTAAAATCTATAAACCAAGTCACCCACCGCTAAAGACTGATCAATGATTACAATTTCTTAGAGAAATGCTTCCTTATATTCTTTAGTCATACAGAAACTTATTTTGTTCTTTAAAGTACATATCACACGGTATGTTCCATAGCAATGGTTTACAGTTTTATGTATTTAGAACAGTGGTATTCATTGAATAGATTTTCACCTCTAAAACAAATCTGATGCCCACTCAGGAAGGTAAGTTCATAGGAGCAAACATGTAGAGAAAAATCAACCATCTGAGATATCCACTAAATTCTGAAATAATTCACAACAGGTCATCTCCTGGAGTCATACGTTATTCATTTCTACATGTTCTTTTACTCTGGCTTGTTTTCTAAGGCTTGCATCCCAGAAAATCAGAATGTTTTCCCTTTCATGTCAACAATGACTCTTTTAAAGGTCTTTTCTATATCAGAGAGAAATATATTTCCACTGAAATTTTCTTTTGTACTCTGCAACTTTTGAAGATAACCAGGCACAGAAAGACAAAAACTTTCCTTTGAAGAGTAAATGTTACTGGCACCTAAACCTTTTCTTTTTCTGTTGTTTGTAACAAAAGTACTGGGTCCTAAGATTCAAGATACAATATTGAATTCTATCTGGTTTCCTATCCTAAACAAACCACAATTGGAAGTGCCAAATTAATTCTGAACAAATTTGCTTCAGGGCACCTACAGGGGCCATGGGCCTTTAATCTTCACATACCAAGAGTGTTTATTCGCCTCTGTTGGAAAGAAACACAAGTCTGGGAAGTCAAAGGTTGGTCAGTAGAAGAGAAAAATGGGGTAGAATCTCTCAAGATGACAGAAGAAAGTAATGAACCCTGCAAGTGTTTTCCCTGGCTAGTTGAGAGAATTGCCAAGTTTGGGTCAGAGGTCTCATTTAACTAGGAGTTCCATATTGCTCTTTTAGGTTACAACAATCTCAATAAAGCAGGTGATTATTCCTTGACTTAAAAGAACTTCCATACTACAAACTCAAAATGAAGTTATCATTGCCAAATAATGCAACTTGTGAATAGAAAATAATGGTGTTAAAGCAATTGGGTATCAAGATTGTTTACACTGTCCATAAAATTTTATCAAAATACGATCAAATGTCATAAATTAAATTCTAATTGTTTTACACATACGGTATGTGATATTTTCCACAGATTTATAACTTAAAAGTACTAACTGATTCCAAGATATGTTCAGAAAATAACTATCAGGAGTCTCTAACGGAGAATTCCAGAGATACTTCTTAAGCAATAGTACATCAGTTTAAGTAATCTATTTTGGGTTTTTTAAGCTAGTTAAAATCTTTTTCTACCCATTTTAAAGTGTGTTGAATTTATGGATGAATTAAAATGTATTTCAATGTATAAGTAGGTTTAATTTTGACATGGTTGTTTAATTCTGTGATTAATAGGCCATTGAAAAATGAGTTTCTTAATTGTTGGGATTTTTCTTACTCATGTTACGTGGAAGGTTCTGGATATCCTCACCCATTTTATATATTCCACCTTTTATTTTTATGTGAAAAATTTCTCTTTTTGGTATAAAAAATTTTATTATCTTTTCTTTGCAAATAAAGAGTGGTGTCAATTTGTAACTTAAAAAAATTCACTGATGACCAAAAATTCCAATTACAATATTTTCTACACTATTTTGTTAACAGTCTGGATCAAACAGATGTCAGTATAGTAATTAAATCACATTACAATATATAAATTTTTCTTGATTTATCAAGAAACCATATCTTAAGTTCTCTCTTAACCATATCTTAAGTTCTCATATCTTACTTCAATGTCAGTGTTTTCTAAATTGGAAAGTTGCTTTATTCTAATATTATCTGGAACTGTGTTTTTTTGAATTCCACAAACTAAAATAATAATAGACTATTTTTTTTAACTTACATGCAAGGTAGAAAAAATTCTGCAGAAATTTTAAAAGATGGGGGGAAATGGGATGAATTAGGAGTGAAAAAAGAAGTTCAAAATTTAAGCATCCCAAAAAAATCTGGTTTCTTTAAAAAATTATTTCTTAATTTTGCCTACTTTATTGTTTTTCAAATAATTGAAACTTTACATAATCTGTAGTCTTTGAAGTTTAATTTTTAAAGTGCTGTTCAGTAACTTCTCACTTCAAATTTAAAATTAAGTACCAAAAATTGTGTATAAATACCATTAAGAAAATGACACAGGAGAAAAATATCAGGAAATTCTCCACTATGGTTTAAGAATTTTACTCTTAAACATCAATGGCAATTAATATCTCTTTTTCTCTAATATTATTAATAGGTAGAATATGTATGCTTGCCTTAGTGGTATAAATGTGTAAAATTATGTAATGTCTCTGTATATCCTTTAGTCTAGAACCATATTTTAAATGTTGAATATGCCCATTCTAACTGAATGGGTACTAACTGAAGAAAAAGCTCCTAAATAAAATGCCTAAATAAAAGATTGTACTGGTCTCATTATAACAGTAAACCTATTAAGTTACTTCCAACTAGAGCAAGTTTACTTAGGAAAGAAGAGACTATTTGAAAAAGCATTTGGCAAAATAAATTTATTATCAAGAAAACCACTTGCAATGAAGCACAGAATATCATAGCATAACTTACATTTTTATTGTGTCAGTTTACATAGATGAACACTAAAAGCAACCATTTGAATTTCTAGATGAATTCATCATTAACCAGAAAATCAAATTTGGCTTCATGAATATAAATTCACTTTTAATGTGTATCATGTTTAGACTTTTTAATATACAAGCATGACTATGATTGCATAAAAGCTTCTAAATGTGATTTATTTAGTAAGAACATTACTCTAAGATATCACATTAAAGATTGCCTCTTAAAGCTTGGGTATCCAGCAGCTAAAAGGGTCACTACATTACCAAAAGGGAGAGGGCAGATGCTGCCTATTAATAATGCCCACTGTCTTAAATTAACTGGAGCCTCCAGCCAAGACGCCTCTGCCTGCCCTCTCTGGCAAGCCACTCACACTCCAGGGAAGAAAGATATGTACATACATACTGGGATGGATGGGTGGATGGATGGATGGATGGATGGATGGACAAAGAGATAGATAGATAGATAGATAGATAGATAGATAGATGGAAGTATTGTGTGCGTGAGTGTGTGTGTGTGTGTCTGTGTGTGTTTGGCATATGGGGGGAGGGTTGCTGCTGTTAACAGAAGTAAACATTTATAAATGGAAAAATATTTATAAGTAGTCTTATTGTTTTAATTGACTAGATCAAAGTTAAACAGCATCATATAATGTAAAATAAATTATTTGTACTGGCTTCAAAGTATATGTTAGACTAAGATTCACAATGCTGTGTTTCTGTGCCTTCAATTTAGAGGTTCTTCCTAGGCTCTTCAGAGAGAAATGGAGAAAAAGTCTTTAAGATGCCCCACATTAGAACAATATAACTTGTGCTCCACTGAGAAATGAAGTAACATAAAAATATTTCTAGGAGTCACACTAAAACCTACACTTTATGTAGATCTCTTCATGAAGAAAAAGAACTAAGTCTCTCAGAAGAAAGTGATGAAATAAAGAGGTATATAATGAAGAACAAAAAAAGATATTTGGGAGAAATACAGCATATTACTCATTAATAATTGTAGTAATTAACAGTATAGGAATCTCTATGATTTAACTAGAGTACTGAGTCTAATAAATAGTCTATAGAGATAGGTTCTATATATTGACTAAATGAGACACAATCCTATTTAGACATACAGAAAAGGGAAAATGGAAAGAAATAATAGATAGCATACTGCACTTGGTCTTATATTTCCCGAAAGACACTTCATTTTATTATAAATTTTCTGTACTGATACTTTTTCCTAGATGACATCATGGGACCTCCAGAAACAATATTTCAATAGAAACAATACAAGTCTGCATTATACCGTATGAATGTGTTCAGGGCCTCCTAGGTAGAAATCTATACATACTTTGACCTGTGTTGATTTATCTCCCCTCATATGACAATTACAGATCCTTTTTTCCGTGTCTGTGAGTCATCGGCTTGTCTATATCATCATTAAAATTCTGAAGTTCTTCCCAAAGAGCATCAGGATACTGTATAATTCTGATACCAATTTTTCTTTGCTATAACCCCTTCTATTTTCACTTTCACATAATTACATATTTTATGTGGAAAATGATAATATGCATGTATTCAAGTTTAATAAAAATATAAAATATTTTCATGGTAAAATATATAAATGAAATGTTAACACGGTCCATTAGAAGATAACCAAATCTGCTTTTTTGAAAGTGGTATGAGAAATTTTGTACATAAAAACACTTGAACTCATGACTGTTGGTATAAAATGAGGTCAATGCTAATAATTTCTTTTGAAACTTTTTCTACAATTTTTTTTTTTGAGACGGAGTCTCACTCTGTTGCCCAGGCTGGAGTGCAGTGGTGTGATCTCAGCTGACTGCAACCTCTGCCCCCTAGGTTCAAGCGATTCTCCTGCCTCAGACTCCCGAGTAGCTGGGATTACAGGCACCTGCCACCACACCTGGCTAATTTTTGTATTTTTAGTAGAGACAGGGTTTCACCATCTTGGTCAGGCTGGTCTCGAAGTCCTGATCTCGTGATCCACCTGCCTCGGCCTCCCAAAGTGCTGGGAGAGCAAGTATGAGCCCCTGTGCCCAGCCAACTTTTTTCTATAATTTAAAGTAACAGTATAGGCATACTTATCAGCATAGCAAATATTATTTATGCATATAATAAGTTCAAATTGCAATTATCACCTTAATTATATATGGATCTAAGACTCTTCATGGGATATTCACCTGATATAATAAAAACGGTTAGTAAAAAGGTTGACCTAAACAAAGAAATAAATGTTCCACAAATAGATGGGGTGCGGTGGGTCATGCCTGTAATCCCAGCACTTCAGGAGGCCAAGGTGGGCAGATTGCTTGAGCTCAGGAGTTCGAGACCAGCCTGGCCAACATGGTGAAACCCCATCTCCACCAAAAATTCAAAAGTAGCCAGGTGTGGTGGCACACACCTATGGTCCCAGCTACCTGGGGGGCTGAGGTGGGAGGATCACTTGAGCCTGGGAGGCAGAGGTTGCAGTGAGCCATGGGCACACCACTGCAATCCAGCCTGAGCGACAGAGGGAGGCCTTGTCTCAGGGGGAAAAAAAAAAACATTTTTAAGTAGCCAAACTAAATGTTCTTTTAATTTTCCACAGGCAAGGTATTCAGGCTGTGAAGTAACATGACTTTGAATCCTCTCCTAAGTGAGTCACTTGTTTTCAGATCATTCTTTCATTAATCTCTTCATCATGCATTCATTCATTCATTCACTCAACCAACATTCACTGAAAATCAACTCATTGCCAAGCATGAAGAAACTGAATAAGGGTGGTCCCTATATGAAAGAGGAAACATCTTTCTACAAGCCAATTCCCTGGAGAAAACTTCAGCTGGAGAAGGTAGTTCTCCCCAAAGGCTTGAAAGTGGAGCGGCCCTAAAGACTACACACCACAGGACTCCAGTCCCAGCTATAGAAAAAACCTACTTAAGGAATTAAGACCTATTAAAATTCATATTGCAAGACAAAGGCCTTGTTTCCATGCTACATGGCTTCCTGAATAAACTCCATTTAACACTGCTATTCAGTTAGCTTATCTTTAGAACACCAAACTTTGTAGAACTCACTGGGTTTCTATGGGTTAATGAAATTTTCTGTGGTCTTCTATGGGCTAGTGATATCTGAGCATCACTTGGAGGTTCAAATGGTTTAAGAATGAGATTTCCCAAAACTCAAGGTTCATTAATCCATTTTAATATTCTAAACGTAAAGTAACATATACTTCTACTCACAATTGGATTTCCTGAACTCAAATGTGACATAATCTTGAAAAAATTATTCAAAATAGGCATGAATTTTCATGAAATATATACAAGCTGAAAGAAAGATATGTATTTGGGAGAAATAACATAAGAAAGGTAACAATAATCTTCCTAAAGTCAACATCTAACTATTGCTTAAGTATTTTAGCATTTAAAAATAGGCAAAGGTAACCTGGACAAAAATTATTGTGATTTTAACAAAACTTTAACTTTTCTTAAGAGAACAGTTTTTAGACACTAACTAAGGAATAAAGAAATAAAAAAGAGTTAAGATAAATAACTGATCCAAAATTACTATGAGAACTGTGATTTCATTGATTAAAAGTAAAGAATTTACTATCTAAATTCTATGCTAGTAAACACAAATTCTATCTGATAAAAATATCAAAACAGAAACAAATAGTATTTATAAGGTCTGCTGTGAGGCAGGCACAAATAAATAAAAATTATTTTATGATATTTCATATTATGTAAGGAGAACTTTATTTTGCTTTGTACCCTATTTTAAATTTTTAACTACAAAAATGGTATATTTACTGAACTGAAATTAGCATAAATAACTAATACTTTTTTCTTTAAAGTAATTTTTGAGTAGGAAACAGCAATACACATTTCCATTTCTGGCAAAGATGTAACAGTCTGGACAAAAAGGAATAAAGCAAATATACAGGTTTAATGGACTACCTATTTATAACCGTACTCCTTACTTAAAAAGTAATTCATTTCAATGATACATAAAGAAATCTCTATGTTTAATTCTAAAACATAAAAAAATTTCTATACCAACACAAATACTGAGAATTCTGTTCTAATCTTAGAGTATGTCTGCCTGGGCATTACTTCTATCATATCACTATGCTACACACACTAAAAAATTTTTAAAAAATTTAAAGAGCAAATCGTTCTGCAAACTTGCAGTTTTCTTTAATAAAACTCTGTAAAAAGTTCTAAATTTTGCCTTTTTTAATGTCGATGCTTTAGTGGCTGCAGTAGTTGCAGTGATGTCGTTACACTAAGGAACAACAGATGGGTTGAAGGGAAGAACAAAGCATTTCCTACTATCTGGAAGCCTGCAGATATTGAAAAAGCAGTGAGATAACTTTTTAACTGCATCCCTCCATTATTCCCCATGTGATTGTGTTTTAATTTTTCATATATTTGACTTAAATTTTAAGTACTCTGGATATTGTCTCCATATAAACTGTGTTGCAGCTGCTTGATCACTCCCACACCAGCCCCATGCTGCATTCACATGGTATGCACATTGCTAAGGTTTTGGAAAGTGGAGGTCTTTATCTAACTATAGGACCTTAACAGATATATTTGCTTGCTCCATCATTAGTAAAGTTTTATAAAAGGCAAAAAGCAGAATTTTTACATTCCTAAATGCTTGAAGTTATTGCGACATCCACTCCTAAATGTGAACTGTAGATATTCCAATTCAAAATAATTTCCTTCCAAAAAAAATTTTTTTTTTTTTTTTTTGAGATAGAGTCTCTCTCTGTCACCAGGCTGGAGTGCAGTGGTGCAATCTCGGCTCACTGCGACCTCCGCCTCCCAGGTTCAAGTGATTCTCCTGCCTCAGCCTCCTGAGTAGCTGGGACTACAGGCACACCTGTGGCACTACGCCTAGCTAATTTTTGTATTTTTAGTAGAGACAGGGTTTCACCATGTTGGCCAGGATAGTCCTGATCTCTTGACCTCGTGATCTGCCCACCTTGGCCTCCCAAAGTGCTGGGATTACAGGCGTGAGCCACCACACCTGGCCCCAAGAAAATTTTTAAATATTCAATTAATATGAATTGTAACTACCCATTTAAAATTTGGAGGTAACAAGATGGAATAAGAAGATGAGAGAAATGGAAATAAATACAAGTTAAAGATAAAAAGTAGTATATGAAATGTTGCATCTGAAATGCAAACACTACCATTTTTTTCATTGTATTTTGACTACTGAAATACTAGTAATTTCTAATTTACAAGCCATAACTTTTCTCTCAAATAAAAAGAAAAAAGTTTTACATAACACTGTCCTTAAAATCCTTAATAATTTATCTTTCATTTTTTATTCATTCCAAATAATTTATGTTTGAATCTAATGCATCTAAACTATTTTAGATTTAAATGAAAGAGGCTTGGCTGCATCATTAGTTTTCCAAAGACTCAAGTTGATTTTCAGAATGTCTGAGACTTTCTAAAAGATATTTAAGGAACTCATCCAGGCCCTTCCACCCCTCAGTTCCACACTCCAAAAGTAATAACTTTTGTTTTAGGCTTCCGCTTTCTGGTTTTTCCAGGTGTTTATCCTAACAACTCTAAATAACATACGTCTTGTTAGATAGAATATTGGATCGCACTAATCTGAAAGGGAAGCAATTATCTTAGAGAAGGGAAATGTATCAGAGTTTTTCAGTAAAAGCAAAAATTGTGGGGACTTCTAGCAATATGGTGGACAAATACTCTGAATGGACCTACCGTATTCTGCTTTTCTATATTGTAACACCAACTCACTTAGGCTGTAATTAGCTGTTTACATGTTTTCTTATGAGCTCGGGCATGTTATTTGATCTCTCTATGCCTCAGTTACATCATCTATAAAATGAGGATAACAATAATAGTAATAATAGTAGTAACTGTTTTAGAATTAAATATGTTAATATGTCCAAAGAATTCAGAATATTGCCTGGCACATAAGGATACAAATTGCTATTATCATCATATAAATTCTTAGAACAGTGTTATTGGGAAATAACATGTTACTCATTAGCCAATAAATGTATGCTCATAAAACATCTTCATAATATATACTTCATGCTAACTATCAACAAATATAAAAATACTCTTGCTCAAAAACATTTGAACATAAAAGGTAATTTTTTGATAAAATACAAGAGGAAAAAGGGTAATAAGTCTTTCTTCACTAAGCAAAGCTTTTATCTAGCCAAGTTGTTTCAAGACTAGAACATAAGTGCTAATTATTAATAGAACATAGTTCATCATGTTACATTATTCAACGTTAATGAATTCCCATAATAACATTTTGTCATCTTCTACTTGATTGAAACTGTTACAGTCTTGCCAATGCACCACAATGTAGCAGTCTCTCATTGTGAGGTACCACCCAGAGTTTTTTGTCTCACAACCAAGAGAATTAAGTAGTGTGGACACAAAAAGGGTGAGGTTAGAGTGAAAGTTTAATAAGCAAAAGAAGAAAGCTCTCCGCCATGAACAGGGAGCCTGGAAAAGAGTTGCCATTTTTACAGCTGAATGTAAAGCCTTTTATAAGAAACCAAAGGAGGGCTGGGTTGCATAACGGCATAAGGCACGAATTTCTGGTAGCTCCACCCCATCCTCCTAGTGCACATGTGGGTCCTTAGCTTGAGTTAATCCATATTGCTTTGTTCCCCTTACTGCACATGTTTCAGGAGACAGAATTTTCCATTGCGGGCATGTCTGGACAAGTCACCCGTTTATCCTTTCTTACCTGTGCAGCTGTGGGCATGTCTTAGGCAAGCCCCGCTGTGCAAGTTCCCTCATCTGTGCCCAAAGCTTGATTTTTCAGGCTGTTCTTTAGTTTGAAACAATTTAAGTGAGGACCCACCCTAACTGCCTGCCTGACTGGTTTCTTCCTTTCTCCTCTCTCAAAACAATAACATTTTAACCTTAAATTAACTCAGTTTTCTTGTATAGTCTTAAATATTACACACAAAAAACATTATATGGGTATCTATCCTTTTTTTAGCACATTAATAAAGCAGGTAGCAATTCTTTTATTTTACACTTATTTTAAATAGTAAACTGCACTTAAGGGAACAAAAGTCAGTGGATTTTCTCTATTTAAAGGCAGGAAAACCACTGAATACAGTTCCACATTTTAGAATATCTGGGAACCCCCACAATCTGTTAACTGGCAGGTTCTGTTGATCAGATAACCTAGAGTTAAAGACCTATTTTATCAGGTGAGACTTAATTTGCTTACAAGTTTCAAGTTAGAATTCCAAAAATGACTTAAATGATATGACTATTCATCTGTTTTACTTTTCAACCCAACTTTTAGTAATTTCAATTAATACCATTATCTTGAAATGTAAACATGCACCATCACTCTCCTAAATCTTTTTTCTTAAGATGTAGGGGATTTACTAAGGTTTTTAAAATGTTAAACCTGATGTGTTAAAGACTTAGAAAGTTTTGAATAAGCTACCAATGTAGCTCTTTGTAGAAATTAAGAGTCTAATGATGAAATGATGCTAGTGTATAGCAAGCAATAAAAATTGCTAACTCTTGCATTTCCTTTTGATTCTAATTTTAAGTCACCCAACATTATCCTATACCATAAGAGTTATATATTTACACTCTTTTTTTATTCTGATGATAACTCTGATTTGTGCTCCAAAGCTAGTTCTGAAATACAGGTCATATACTACTTAATAGAATAAAGGACTAAGTCCACCCAAAGTTCTGAAGCCCAAAGTTCTAAGTTCTTCTACAAAGAGCTTAGTAGCACATAAATCTTATGTTATCAAAAAAAAATCACTTTTTCCTATTTCCCTTTTATATTACAGTAAGCAACTAAGAAAATATAAACTTTTTCCTCTGGGAAACAGAGACACAGAGATATTTCTCTTTTTTTATTCTGGTGATAACTCAGATGTGCACTCCAAAGCTAGTTCTAAAAAACAGGCCATACACTAGTTAACAGAATAAAGGACTAAGTCCATCCAAAGTTCTAAAGTTCAAAGTACTTCTGCAAAGAGCTTAGCCGCATATAAACTTTATGTTACTGCCCCACACACACAAATAAATCACTTTTTCTCTTTTATATTCTACAGTAAGTAACTAAGAAAATACAAACTTTTTCCTCTGGGAAATAGAGCTATTTCCCAGGATTCTCAGGAACCCATAAAAATAAACTCATTCTATCTTTGAAACCAGAGAGTCAAATTTCAGTTATCAGGAGGGCCCACTATCTGAAGTAAGGAGAAAAAAATGTTAAATCACATGTGTTTTCTAAGAAAAATGAACGGCAAAGTCACTAACCTGATAGAAATGATCTCCGGGACCAAAGGGCCAAGAAGGTATGTGCTTAGTGAAAGGCAAACCCTTCATAACTAGTGAAAAGCAAACACTTTCCTTTTGGCTACAACCCTACTGCAACTGAATCCCCTATATATCAATTATGGGATACAGAATGAGGAACCCAAAACACAAAACGATTTTTCCTACCGGTATAAATTATTTTCTTGGAGATTGAGAGTTTCATTTTTAAGAGATGTTCACAGTCTTGATGACAGTACTTCTAAAGAAGTTTTTCAGTGGAAATATGTGGTAATAAGTAGAATTCTACCATTGAAACATTTAATTTATAAAACAGAAAATCATAAACCCAACTGGCATTCTAACTGCAACTACTTATCCTTGGCTATACAGTGTTTCTAAAATCTCTGCCAGGCAAATTAAATAGACTTACTATGGAATGTAACAAAATCAAACAATCTGGAACTGTAATTACTATGATATTGTTCATGAGAATGGAGGATGCTGTGTTTTACATTATTACATTAAAAATAAAATGATCATGAAAACATGAGCCAAGCAGAAGATATCTAACTTTTCCTAAGGAGAATTTTTCTGAGAATTATAACCTTGACTGACAAATAAAAATAAAGATATGGCTTTTTAATTTATTTAATGATTCCTACAAGGTCTTTTCCATGTGAATAAAACACTTATCAAAATAGCCATACTACAGTTTATGAAAGTAGTGTACCAAATGACAGGCCATACCTCAATAATGGTTTAGCCACATGGCTATAAGGACATTATAAGCACAATTCTTGTGCTTCTCCATTTTAAGCCCCATCAATATAATATCTAGGGGTCATCTCATAAAGACCTTTTATCTGACACAATGGAAATATATGCATGCATGTAACGATGACCATCAAAAATCATGCAACTAATTTTACCCCCAAAATCCTTCAATGAGATTGACATAATTTGTCCAAATTATGTTTACTGAGGTACCAATAATAAGAGGAAGAAAAAATATATGAACTATGACATAATTCTGTTCCTTCATCCCCCATAACTCATGTTAAGTTACAGTATACCACAATGCAATAGCAGATTCACTAGGCCGTAAACCAAAGCTCTCCTCTTTTGATAGGAACCCATGAAAGCCAAGAGTTCTGTCACTCTACCTAACATTTCTGATTATAAACTCACTGCCCCATCTGATTCAGAATTCCAAGTTCTATATGAACCAGAAAACTGTACAGACATCTGTTAGTGACCTATGATTGAAGCAACATATTTTATAACTACCCTCTTGAATCTTTCCAACCTCTACCACTGCCCGTGGCCCCTCTACACTATCTATTGACTTCTAAACAAAGGTAGCAAATTCTATAAAATTGTCCAAGTAAAGAACAGAGATTAATAATGGCATATTATATACTCAGAGATAAAGCCCCAAAATAAACACTATAAACATGTTTCAAAGTAAGATATACTTGGTACTAGTGCCTCATGGGAATTGTAACTTGGCATATACTACATTGGTTAAGAGTAGCAAAGATACAGGAGGTAGGAGGGAAGTGGCTGGGAGAAAGTACCTCAGCAGACTAAAAAAATCTTCCACTGTAGACATAGAAAAGACCAAAACCAGTGCCGTGGTTTCTCAAAACAGTGATATGGAACACAATTTTTACACACTTCCCCAGAAAACAGAGAAAACAAATGACAAAGAAATGAAAATTATGAGGAAAAAGAGAGCAGATATTGGGAACAGAAAATAAGTAGCCAACCAAAAGATATTAGTTTTCCTGAAGGACAGATTAAATCAAACAAAACTGAAGAAATAATCAAAGATATAACATAGGAAACCTTTCTTCAGCAGCAAAACAAATGGTTTAAACAGATTAAATTCACTACATTCCCAATAATATCAAGGAAAATATCATCATACAGATATATGGCGGCAAGTGTGGCATTTACAGAAAAAATGAAAAACATTCTACAAGCAATCAAACATAAAGAACTGATTACCTACAACAAAACAAAAATCAGGTTGTCCATGGATTTCTCCTCAGCAACAATAAAGACTGACAAAGACTTGAATTCTAATCAAAGATAATACAGCAAAACTTACCAAAAACAGCAGAAAGTACTACAATAACTACCACCTCCCAAAAAAAGGAAATTGAATGAGGAAATGACTACAGTCACAATCAACAAACTTTGAAGCCTACCAAATATCTTAAATTCTGGACCACAGTAAGATAGGATACCAAGAGCTGGCACCAACTCTGCAGACTTCAAGCAGAAGAGAGAGTCAGGTTCTAGACTAACGGAATGAGATTTAAGGACATGCGTGGGATACAGAAGGACTGACATCAGAAAAACCAGAATGGAAGCAAAAGATATGGCCCTATACCTGTGCTTTTATCAGCTTCCTAACCAATGAAGACAGAAAGACAAGCGGCAGCCACTGATTCTTAGCACCAAGGACCTGTGACAGGGGCCGTTAGGGGCTTCTGTGAGACTCACTAGCCTCTTGAACCCTGAAAACCAAGGAAAATGGACCCCCAGGGCAAAAGAGAAAATAAACAGAGTGAGAAGGTGAAAATATGCAGGTGATCTGAGCTAATCATCACTCTCCCTCAAAACTCCCCACACAATCCTTCAGCAAACTGCTGTCACCATTTAAAAAATGAGTAACTGTAAAATAAGAAGAGATGTATGTGTGGAAATTGCAAAAAAAGGAAAGGGGTAGACATGAGGGAGATGAGAACATAAAAGACAGAAAATATCCATAGCAAAAACTTCCTAAAGAAACAAAAGAAGAATTCAGAGAAATAGTAACCCCTTGTATCAGTGAAATAAAAGAAACCATTTTTTTCATTGTTTGGAGAACTCAAAAGATACAGGGGTTGAAAGCCACACTAGAAGCAATAACTAGAATAAATAAATTTTTAAAATGAGAATAAATACACTAAAAACCAACGCAAGAACATGGATAAGCGACATGAAAAAAATCACAAAAACCAAAATAGAAAGAACAAATATATACAAATAATTAATTGATGAGGAGTAATGTTTTAATTCTTAAAGACTGAGAAATAAGTCAGACAAGCATCCAGACAGAAAAAGTAATTCATCCAATAAGATGTCTTTTTTAAAAAAATTAAGCTACCTTCAGGCTTTTCCACAGCAACTTTCAAAACCAAATGGAATGTCCAAATTTCAGAGGGAAGCTAAGGTTATCTTCAGATATAAAAACAATATACAATTATTAAGGTAAGAACACTTACACGGCTTTCCACAAAACTACAGGATGATTAAACTCAACTCACCAAGAAATGAATCAAGATAATTCAGGAATAGTAAAAGAACTAGTGGTAAGCTTTGACTCCATTTAGATATATCAACAGGATGAAAGCACTATAGAAATTGTGATTACAAAAAATGTATGGAAATGTTTTAAATTTTGACAAAATAAATAATAATATACCAATAATACCAGAATTTGGCAAGAAGAGAGGAAGAAAATATAAGTATGCTATTTTCCTTATGTTTCACAATTGGAAGTCAATAGACACTACCAAAATTTGAAATGCAGCTTTAAAAGACTAATGGTATCAACCAAAAAGGCATTTTTTTCTATTCTTGTTTAGAGAAGCCTTTTAGAAACTAAAATATAATGTTGTGAATACACATTTATAAAAAATTCATATATTCCTTCCACTTCAGCTATTTCTTTTTTCCACTAGGATATAATGAAATAAATTTATATTTTAAATTCATGGCCACACACGGTGGCTCACGCCTGTAATCCCAGCACTTTGGGAGGACGAGGCGGGTGACTCACGAGGTCAGGAGTTCAAGACCAGCCTGGCCAAGATATTGAAGCCCTGTCTCTACTAAAAATACAAAAAAATTAGCCAGGCATGGTGGCAGGTACCTGTAATCCCACATACTCAGGAGGCTGAGGCAGAGAATTGCTTGAACCCAGGAGGCAGAGGTTGCAGTGAGCTGAGATCGCACCACTGCACTCCAGTCTGGGCAACAGAGTGAGACTCCATCTTAAAAAAAAATTAAAAATAAAATTCATGTGGTCCTGTTTTGTAAATTTTATTCTATGCCTAAATTTGCACGTGTGTAGAGAAAAATATCAGGGTTGATATTTAAAAGTGCTAACAAATGTTCATTCTATTTGATAAGACTCAGGTAACTTTAATAAAAAGGTATTTTATTTTTCTTTGTACTTTTAAATAATAGTTTTTAAAAATGCAGTTCTATACTTTTTGCAAAAACCACAAAGGTTATTATTTTCTCTAAAAGCTATTTTAAAAACAAATAAGGGGCCAGGCATGGTAGCTCATACCTGTAATCCCAGCATTTTGGGAGGCCAAGGAAAGAGGATCTCTTGGGGCTAGGAGTTCAAGACCAATCTGGCAACATAGGGAGATCCTATCTCTACAAATTTTTTTTTAATCTGCCAGATGTGATGGCATGTACCTATAGTCCCAGCTACTTGTGAGGCTGAGGTGGGAGGATTGCTTGCGCCCAAGAGATCAAGGCAGCAGTGAGCCATGTTCACACCACTGCCCTCCAGTCTGGTCAACAAAGCAAGACCCTGTCTCAAAAATAATAATAATAATTTTAAAATTAAAAAAATAAGGAAGCAACATCAATAAAGTCTGAAGGTGAAATATAACAATACATTTTTACCACGGAATATAATAACACCCTATATCATTCCTGGGAAAATTAAATGAACCTATTGAAAGATGAAGCATTGGCCAGACACAGTGGCTCACACCTGTAATCCCAGCACTTTGAGAGGTTGAGGCAGGAGAATGGCTTGAGGCTAGGAGTTCAAGACCAGCCTGGACAATATAACAAGATCCTATCTATAAAAAAAAGAATTTTTAATTAACTGAGTGTGGTGACACATGCCTGCAGTCCCAGCCACCTGTGGGGCTGAAGTGAGAGGATTGCTTGAACTGAGGCATTCAAGGCTGCAATAAGCTATGATTACACCACTGCACTCCAGCCTGGGAAACAGAGACCCTGCCTCAAAAAAAAAAAAAAAAAAAAAAGGCATAGACCACAGCATACCAATAACTAATATCTAAGTGAACTCAAAGCAAACAAATGAAAAAATAAGCAAACAAAAAAAATTAAATGGAACCCAAAAGAGGTCATTTTATAGTGACAAATTTTTTTAACTCACCAAAAAAAACAGCTATCAGGAATATAAGCTGAGTAACATAGAATATCTAAACCAAAAAGCTTATTCAACAGAAAACTGACAGAAAAATATAGTAATGAAAGACTAATATTCTACTCTTGCATTATAACAAATACAAGAAAATATCAATAAAAATGCAGAGGTGCTAAATATCAGAATTTATACCTTACGTAAATTCCAGGAATATTTACGAATTTTCTGTGGAATGTAAGAATTCAAAAAGAAAATCCTTAAAATACAGGATAGCAAAAAGTATATAGGCTCACATTCTCTTTCTATAATGCAAAAAAAAAAAAAAAAGACAAATTAACAGCAAAACTTAAACCAAAAAAGAAAATGTCACTTTGGAACTAAAAATATTTTGCTAATAAATTCAGTTTCAAGAAAAAATCCTTCTTCCCTCTATGAGTCTGTTTTTTCATATTTTAAAAAGGTTTTTCAACTAAGAGATCTTATAAAGTCTTTAGAGCCACAGCTCTTCCCCTGACACATAAAAACCACAATGACTTTTAAGTATTTAGGAAGCATATATCATATGTTCATCTTTCTCACTGATTATTCAGTGTGATATGCAAAAGTAAAATGGAATGTATTATCTAGTTGGAGAGTTAGGAAAGTCAAATAGTAGTTCATCAACATAATTATAAATGTGATAGAAATTCAGAGAAGAGGGAGACCATGATAAGCTGGAAAGGCTTATTTATGTGACTTGAGCTATGTCTCAAAATAGAAATACGAAAATCCAGAAAAGATATGGGGGAAACATTCTGGTCAACAATATCAGATCAATGAAAGCTAAAGAACAAAGTATTATTGAGCACACATGGACATAAACATGGGAACAAAAGACACTGTGGACTACAAGAGTGGGGAGGGAGGGAGCGGCTGTGGGTGGAACACCTACTTATTGGGTACTATGCTGACTACCCGGGTGACAGAATCTGTACCCCAAACCTCAGCAACACACAATATACCCATGTAACAAACTTGCACTTGTACCTGCTGTATCTAAAATAAATGTTTAAAAAAATTTAAATAAGCTAGGAAATTTTTTAAAAAGAAGAAACTGTTAAGTAACAAACTTAAAATAAGTGACTATTGTGGACCTAGCCTAGGAAGAAAAACATTGAAGTACTAGACCAAATTGCTCAAACTAAAAAATGAGCTGCAATAAGTACTACAATAAGATTTTAAAGCTTGCTGTGAGCTGCCAGCAAAGTTTAGAACGGTTCTCATCTCTGTGAAGTTTCATTCAAATGGACTTCCACACTTGTAGATATATTTATTTGATATCTCCAGAGAGAGCAACATTACTGATAAATGATGATCTTTATTTGCCACTTGAGAAACTGACCACAGCAGTAGTAAGATGCTGGGCTCTTCTGATTCTGTAACCTGTATATTGATTTCAATTTCCCATAGTCTGACCTACAAAAATTGAAAATAATTAAATAAAAAACAATTTAATTGAGAATGAGATTTAATCTGAAAAGGAAGAAGAAAACACAGACAGAATTGGAACTGGTATGTAATAAACAAGGTAGAGAGGACTAAAGCTGCCAAGTAGGTGGGAGTGGAAAGAAAAAAAAAATCTTAGACTCTGAGCAAAATGCTGTTATTAAGTATAATTGCATCAACTTGATCTAAATCCAACATTTCTTATTCACTGAAAAGAAACGTATTTAAAAAGCAGCAACTTCCTTCATAAATCAACACATTCAGCCAAGGAAGCTTCTGTCAAAAAGCTTTAACCTTAAAGGTAATAAAAAACAAGAGAAAAATTATTTCAGTACTGTCAATTTCAAATAACTTCCTAATATAAATATGTGGGCTGAGCACTGTGGCTCATACCCATAATCCTAGCACTTGGGGAGGCCAAGGTGGGAGGATCACTTGAGGCCATAAGTTCAAGACCAGCCTGGGCAACATGGTGAGTCCTCATCTCTAAAAAATATGAAAAAATTAGCCAGGAATGGTGGCATATGCCTATAGTTGTAGCTACTCAGGAGGCTGAGACAGGAGGCAGAAGTTCAAGGCTGAAGTGAGCTATGATCATGCCAATGCATTCCAGCCTGAGCAATAGAGCAAGACCCTGTCTCTAAAAATAAACAGATAAGCTATAGCTAAGTTAGTAATAATTACTTTTAAAATTCTAACAGATTTTGATATTGATTTGAGTAATAACTCTCTCTCCCACATGGTATGGCTAGATGTGCGTCAATTAAATGCTCTCTCGATTGCAATGTCATGAATTAATTTTGTTTGTACAGTGAGCAGGAAGAACTCGTCAGGCAGTTACAAATTTGGGGGCTTATCCAGGATCCACCCTTGCAAATATCTGCCCATGGTTCATCAGCCTCCTCCAGTATAACAGACCTAGAGGTGAGCTCTCGCAACTGCTTATTTCTACTGAGGGTCATCTCTGGCACCGTACCTGCTGGTGAGGCACTGTCGACCCATAGGGCAGAGATCTAATTACAGTGAAGAAATAGTCCTGGAACCTGTCTGAAATGCCTCTTATTAAAAAATCTGTTTGCCGTCATCACATACAAAGGCCTAGCCCATCTGCAATACCACCTCCTGATATGGGAAACAGCTGTTCGGCTGAACTCATCTAGTCTCAGGACTAGGAAATTAAAAAAATATGGGATGATATATTTAAATTTGCTGTTTCCTATTTAGTGAATCTGTATTTCTAACAATCTGCTCATTATCCTATAGTCTGTGGTTCACTTAAGTGCTATGCTAAAACTGTGGGTGAGAATATTAACGTCTTTGTCATATAAGCCTTGGAAGCCCAATCAGGCACCTATGAATACATGCAAAGCAGTTCCACTCCTCTTACCCTAGGGGCAACCCATACCACAACTATGCCCCCTGTCAGTAGGAAGAAGTTAGAGCAGTCCTCACCCTTTTCCCATATCATAGCTTACACCTCAGGAATGAGGCATGCTGAAACTCAAAGGGCGAAAGTGAAACAGGCTTTGCAAAAATTATCACAGTGAGAAAATTATGGCAGTGGGGGAGACATGATCTAACCCACATCCCTCTAGCCTCTAACCTTCAAGCTCCCTTAATTATTCCTAGGCTTAGGCTAGGCTAGCTTTGGGAGACATTTAGTTTATAGTTTAAGTAAAAATAGCCCTTCCCCAAAACTCAACTGTCTTTGTAAAGCTAATGAGAGAACACCAGGCTAGGAGGATAGAGTAGCCTGAATTTTGCTAAGGTGTAGACAAAAACAATTGCCAGCCATTATTCCAGAAGTCACAAGATATGCAACTTCCCCAATACTCCTACAGATAACATCACTATTGTAGAACCTAACGGTGGTCTTGTAAGAGATCTTTACAGGTTTTTTGCATTTCTGAAACCCATGATGGTTCCACCTGGACCCACCAACTGCTCCCAGAAGTGATTCAGCATGCAACAGGATCATTTCCCACACCCCTATGATTGCACCTTCCAAACAATTAGCAGCAAGCACCCATTGCCTAGCCACCCCAAACTCTTCCCCCAAAGAACTTTTGAAAAACCCCTAACCTATGAGCCTTCAGTGAGATTGATTTCAGTAATAAGTCCCTCTTCAGTGTGGTGTGGCTGGCCTTGCATCAATTAAACTCTTTCTCTACTGAAATACAGTGAATTGATTTTGTTTGTGCAACAGTCAAAAAGAACCTGTCCAGGGTTACAGTATCTGGCCCACAATATTTTCAGCTGTCTGCAGGAAAATATTTATTCAATTGTTCCTCATATAAAAAGGGAACCAACTACCTACTCAGCTATTGGGCATTAGATGTGCTTTGTTGGCAAGATAAAAAATATGGGGCTCTTCTTAGGGAATGACAAAAACAGGAGCATTGAAAATCCAAGTGCTGTGATTTCTCGTCACATTAAATAACAGCAAGACCCTCTAATGAAATGATGAGCATCCTCACATGGCCTTGTAAAGTGTCAGGGCTGGCTTCCTCAGGCCTCTGCAGGGTAAACATACTCTTCCCTTAGACATTCGCTGTCTTTGTGGTTTACAGACACTAATCCCAGAGCCACAGTCTGTCCCCAGGTGATGACAATGGGAAGAAGGCCAACTACCACAACTACATCATAGAACAGATCTTCACAGGTGGGCTGCAGTTGGACATCACCTGCCAAGTCTGCCATGGAGTCTCCACCACCACAGACCCCTTCTGGGACATCAGCTTAGATCTGCCTGGCTCTTCCACCCTCTTGTGGCCCATGAGGTGAGGGAGTGAGGGCAGCATGGTGAATGGCAAAAGCCACATTTTGGGAACCACCACACCTATGGACTGCTTACAAAGGTGAGAAGCCCACCAGCGCTCACGTGGCAAGGAAGTATCTTCCTCACAGGAAGGCTGTTGTTGATCAGGATGAACGCAGGGCTTTTCATTCACATACCCAGGATAGAGCCTTGAGAAAAGATGTGGCATTAGCCTGCAGTTGGCTGCAGATGCTCTTGCTAGTTTATGCTGTTTTTTTCTTTTTTCTTTTTTTACCGGATGACTAGATATTGGTGTTCACTAGCTTTGCATTGTGTAGGGTATCTGTAACACCAGCTACTATTCCAACTTCCCCCCTGTAAATGATCTGACAGCCAAAGAGCAAAACTGGAAGCTCGCTTACCTTTTGTGGTTAATAACCTAAACCGCAGCATGAGCTAAGAGCTGAGTGCTCTCCCCATGGTCCACGGCCTTTTTTGCAAGTGATTAAAATATAGTTGTGGTGTTCTGTACTTATGATCATTTTTGAAATTGTCCATTTACTGCCTCAGTTTAGGTAAGTAATAAGATTTAAGATGTGACTATGATAAAAGGTATTTAAATAACTGTAGCATACAGCTTACAATTGTGGTGAGGGCAGAAAACCTTCCTAAACTTTATGTTAATTGAGTCTAGTGTTTTACAATCTTTATTTTCTTTTTCATGCATTAATTATAGTTTACTGAAGAAGAAAAAAACTCTAATAGAAATTACAATGGAATTCTTTCAAACACAGTCTAATCCTATACTTTGTGTTAAATTATATGTAAGAAAAGAAAAATCTTCAGTTCAACAATTAGAATTTATTTTTATATATTAATTGTGGAAAATACTAATGGCAATATTTGGATTTAATTGTTTATAACTGTCATCTTGCAAAAGCTATGAGAAATAGGAAGGTTCACTCACAGGTACCTAAAATAAAATGACAGGCTACTTTTGAACAGAAGCATCATGATGCACACTACATGAAAATTTGGTGTTTTACTCATAATATTTCAGTTATTATTGACCGTTAACTCATAAGTTGCACCTAGACCAAAAACTATAAATTAACAATAAATATCTGCTGAGAAGCCATACCTTTGCACTTTTCTCAGTATGGTGACTCCTGAAATGGGTACATCCCTTGTATATAATGTATGTGTAAAAATATATATATTTCAAATAAATGTTCTCAATAAGGTCTTTCTACCCATCATTCTCCTGTGCTCAAAATACACACAAAAACCCCAATAATTTTTAAGTACTTCAAGATATTGGCTCCTGAAGGACATGAAGATTATAAGTCAAAATGAGACCCATACTCACCAGTGTGGATCTGTCTTTTTGCAAATGAACTGTCACTTAAGAGACCAAAGAGAACAGCTTTGGATGGATATATAGACTCCTGCAAGAATTACTCTTCCAGAAGTGAAATACTTGATGTTGCCCTGCTGGCAAGATGTTTTTCCTGTTCTAAATCCTTCTAAGTAAATCTGATACAAAATGTCTGGTGAGTATGAATATTCTGTTAAATTTAAAAAGACCATGTGATGGACATTGCAAAAGCCAATCTCAAAACTTTTAAATTATTTTTCAGACACAAAGTAACTATAACTTGTGTTAAGTGCATAGCAATTAGAATTATATGTTTTTTCTCATAAAACATAAGAAAGCAACTTCTTTTTAAAATATTCAATGTTTTCAAAACACCGTTTCCATTTTTCTAAAATTCAGGCTTTAGATAAAACACTGATGCAAATATGAATACCCTTCGTTGAGCTTCAACAATAATATTACACTCAAGCCCTTAATAGGAGAGAACTCCATCCTGATGAGAAACTATAGGTGTCACTGAAGAATTCTACAGATGGCTTTTTTTTTTTTTTTTTGAGACACAGTCTCACTCTGTCACCCAGGCTGGAGTGCAGTGGTGTGATCTCGGCTCACTGCAACCTCCACCTCCTGGGTTCAAGCAATTCTCCTGCCTCAGCCTCCCGAGTAGCTGGGACTACATGCACACGCCGCCACACCTGGCTAATTTTTTGTATTTTAGTAGAGACGGGGTTTCACCATGTTGGCCAGGCTGGTCTTGAACTCCTGACCTCAGATGATCTGACCACCTCGGCCTCCCAAAGAGCTGGGATTACAGGCGTGAGCCACTGTGCCCCGCCCCGTATGGCCTTTAAATGCTCAATAAAATATTATAAATAAGTAGAACTGAATACATCTGAGAATCTATGAAGCTTTATGGAAAGTTGTATTTCTATACGTTTGCTGATATTTTCAATTCCTAAACATAATCTAAGATGCTAAAAAGTTCATTGGCATCTCAGTTTTTATACTGATGACCTAGAAAAATTACTCACTTAGATGGCTCATTTCTGTCATTTTTGATAAATTTTGTAAACTTAATGTTAAAGTATGAATTCTGGTTTTCAATTTAAATACAAAGTAGCCCCACTTAAAATCTAAACTGTGTAAACACATGATCATTAACAATTCTGCATCACTTGACTTAATGAAATGTCTGAAACAAGGTGAGAACTTATTATAATGAACAGTGTAATATCACAGTCTATCAATAAATGTTCTCTAAAAGGGACTCATCAAATGCTAAAAGAAATATTTTTGTATTCTGAAGAATAATCTATCAAGTAAACCATTTTCTTGATATCTTCACCAGTTTTTACCTTTAATTTACTAAGGATATCTTGCTAGAAATATTAAATGAAAATGATTAATAGCACTAATTATCCTTCCTTTCCAATAAAAGTTATATTTTAAATTACTTTTATTATTGACATTCATACTACGTCACCTGTAATTTTTTAATAAAATCACTTGTCATTATTTCATAGAACTTCTAGAAAATTTCTTGACTAACATCCTCTTTAAAAACTGTGTTAAATTAAATCACTTACTGCAAACAGCCCACTCTTACTGCTACAGGAATGTGGGGAAGTTGGGTGGCCCACTTCAGTGTCACATCTTGATAAATATGCAGCATGTTATTATGATTTCCAATCAAAGTATTTATTGTTCCTTCAGAAACTGTAAGTTGAAAATACAGAAAAGAGACACTAAGAAAACAGTCATTTGGAAAAGTGTATCTCTTTTAGGAAACTGATAGCACAAACTAATTCTAACACCTGGATTTTAATACATAAAGATTTTACATAATAAAACATTATTTTGTAACTTTACCAGTATAAAAAAGAAAGGAATCATTTTACAGTCTTGGAAGCTATAACTAGATAATCGCCAACATTTTTGCATTTCATCTAGAAAGCATGAATTTCATTAATATGTAACACATTTAAGCTAATGATTTACTAGGCATTCACTACAGATAATTCATTCTATTAGACATTACTATTGTGCTTATAAAAGAGTCTGATGTTCCCTTGAAAGCATCTTGAATAGCCACATTATGGAAAGTATTAATGTATTACGGAGGCCAATTTTACAAGTCATTTTGTACAAAGTAAAATGACTGACAAAACCAAATGTGTGCTTTATATCAAACTTCTATTCAAACTTTGAAAGTTAAAATTTCCATTACATATTCAATATTAAACTGTTTTCATATATGTTTAAAATATGTGTATGAGTGTGGCTTTTTCTGGTGTATATCACATAGCCTTGACATATGGAAGAGATAAAAGAAAATCTTTCTACACACCTGAGCAATATGGCAGAAAACAACTTGGGCTCCAATCAAGCTTCTTCATGAATCGAATTTGTCCATTATCCTTAAGGCAAAAAAAGTTTCTCTCACCAAGAACAAAAACAGAGGATGCCGACTGATTGAAAGAGACAATACATATGTCAAGGGCTTGCTCTCCAATATTTAGAGTCCAATCCACCTACAAAGCAAAACTCAATATCAATTTAGTTGCTAACCTCAGAAAATTTCAGTTATTTTCATATCAATATAAATTAAGAAATTGCTTTACAACAAAGCAGAAATATGAAGATGGGCTAATCTCTTTCATTTCTTTATTCTTTTTTTTTTATCACTATGACCATTTTTCTGGTATTTTACAAGACTCTAATCAAAGTTTTGTTCCAGGTCTTACCAAATGATATTAACTATTCTGCAGTTCAAGAACACTAAAATACTTATCTGCTTCCCTAAAAAACTTCCATGAAAATGATATTGTGCTTAATTTGCAAATCAAATTTAATAATCCATAAAAACTATCATTATGATTGTACATGTGTTTTTATAGGGCAACTAAAAATATATCAATATGCATATACAGAGTAGTCACCAAGCCACTAGAGAGTATAGCAGAATATTCTATACATAAGAGCTACTCCAGGATATCTCCATATTGCTGGGATACAGTTAATGTTCAATAAATGCTTCTTAAAGTAATGAAAGAATGAATGTAAAATGAGAGCTTTTCAGGATTCATCTTCCATACAATATTTCTAAGTCAGGAAAATGCAAAAGAGCAAAGACATACCATTTTGAAAAATATTGGCAGAAAGGCATATACTGTTTTCAGTTTTTCTAACTTTTACTTTAGGTTCAGGGATACATAGGAAGGTTTGTTATACAGGTAAATTCATTTCACAGAGGTTTGGCATATAGATTATTTTATCACCCAGGTACTAAGCGTAGTATGTGATAGTTATTTTTTCTGATCCTCTCCCTCCTCCCACCTTTCACCCTCAAGTGAAAGTAAGAACATGTGATATTTAAGTGAGAACATGTGATATTTGGTTTTCTGTTCCTGCATTAGTTTGCTAAAGATAATGGCCTCCAGCTCCATCCATGTTTCTGCAAATGACATAATCTCATTCTTTTTTATGGCTGCATAGTATTCCATGGTGTATATGTACCACATTTTCTTTATCCAGTCTACGTTTGATGGATATTTTGATATTTTTGAATTGCTGAGGATTGTTTTATATCCGATTGTGTAGTTGATTTTAGAGTATGTGCTATGTGGTGACGAGAAGAATGAATATTCTGTTGTTTTGGGATGGAGAGTTTTGTAGATGTCTATTAGGTCCATTTGGTCAAGTATTAAGTTCAGACCTTGAATATCTTTGTTAATTTTCTGCCTCAATGATCTGTCTCATAGGGTCAGTGGGGTGTTGAAGTCTCCCACTATTATTGTGTGGCAGTCTAAATCTCTTAGTAGGTCTCTAAGAAATTGCTTTATGAATATGGGTGCTTTTGTGTTGGGTGCATATATATTTAGGATAGTTAGATCTTCATGTTGAATTGAACCCTTTACTATTATGTAATGCCCTTATTTGTCTTTTTTAGTCTTTGTTGGTTTAAAGTCTGTTTTGCCTGAAATTAGGATTGCAGCTCCTGCTTTTTTCCATTTGCTTCACAGAGTTTTCTTCATCTCTTTATTTTGAGCCTACAGGTGTACAGCATGTGAGATGGGTCTCTTGAAGGCAGCATACCATTGTGTCTTGCTTTTTGATCCAGTTTGCCACTCTGTGTGTTTTAAATGGGTCATTTAGCCTGTTTACATTCAAGGTTAGTATTGATACGTGTGGATTTGATCCTGTCATTGTTGTTAGCTGGTTATTATGCAGACTTGTTTGTATGGCTGCTTTATAGTGTCATTACTCCATGTATTTAAGTGTTTTTTGTATTGGTTAGTAACAGTCTTTCTTTTCCATATTTAGTGCTTCTTTCAGGAGCTCTAGTAAGGCAGGTCTGGTAGTAACAATTTCCCTTCTCATTTGCTTGTCTGAAAAGATCCTTATTTCTCCTTCACATATGAAGCTTAGTTTGGCTGGATATGACATTCTTGGTTGAATATTTTTTCTTTATGAATATTGAATACAGGCCTCCAATCTCTTCTGGCTTGTAGGGTTTCTGCGAAAGGTCCGCTATTAGCCTGATGGAGCTCCCTTTGGAGGTAACCTGACCTTTCTCTCTAGCTGCCTTTAACATTTTTTCTTTCATTTTGACCTTATAGAATCTGATGATTATGTGTCTTGGGGATGATCTTTTTGTATAGTATCTTGCAGGGGTTCTCTGCATTTCCTGAATTTGAATATCAGCCTCTCTAGTGAGGTTGGGGAATTTTTCATGAATGATATCCTGAGAGAGGTTTTCCAACTTGCTTGCTTTCTCCCCATCTCTTTCAGGGATGCCAATGAGTCATAAAGTTGGTCTCTTTACATAATGCCAAATGTCTTGGAGGTTTTGTTCGTTTCTTATCTTTTTTCTTTATTTTTGTCTGACTGTCTTATTTCAGAAAGCCAGTCTTCAAGCTCTCAGATTCTTTCCACAGCTTGGTCTCTTCTGCCATTAATACTTGTGATTACATTACGAATTCTTGTAGTGTGTTTTATAGCTTTATCAGGTCCAGTTAAGTTCTTTCTATACTGGCTATTTCGTCTGTCAGCTCTTGTATCATTGTATTGTGATTCTTAGATTTCTTGGATTGGATTTTGACATTCTCCTGAATCTCAACGGTCTTTATTTCCTGTCTATATTCTGAATTCTATTTCTGTCATTTTAGCCATCTCAGCCCAGTTAACAATCCTTGCTGTAGAATTAGTGCGATCATTTAGAGGAAGGGAAACACTGTGGCCTTTTGAGTTGCCAGAGTTCTTGCACTGGTTTTTTTTCATCTGTGTGCATGAGTATTCCTTTTCGTGAGGTGTAAATTGAGTATTGTCAGTAGACTTCTTTTCTGGATGTTTTCAGAGGGCTGAAGCTTTCTGCAAGGTTTTTATTTATAGCTAAATTCTTGCCTTTGGTTTCAAAGTGGGGTATGTTAGCAAGTGCATTGGTCAGTAAGTAGGCTCTTTCTCACTTATGTGGCACCTCTATATTTTCTCTTTCTCTCCTTTTTTTTTTTTTTTTGAGACGGAGTCTCGCTCTGTCGCCAGGCTGGAGTGCAGTGAAGCTATCTCAGCTCACTGCAACCTCCGCCTCCCAGGTTCAAGCGATTCTCCTGCCTCAGACTCCTGAGTAGCTGGGACTACAGGCACATGCCACCACACCCAGCTAACTTTTGTATTTTTAGTAGAGACAGGGTTTCACCATGTTGGCCAGGATGGTCTCGATTTCCTGACCTCGTGATCTGCCTGCCTCGGCCTCCCAAAGTGCTGGGATTACAGGTATGAGCCACTGCGCCTGGCCTTTTTTTTTTTTTTTTCCATTTGGAGTCTCACTCTGTTGCCCAGGCTGGAATGTGGTGGTGCAATCTTGGCTCACTGCAATGGTTGCCATCATGTTCCCTATCAATGCTCTGAAAGTGCAGCTCTTCTCCCACTTCTGTGCTGGCTGTAGATCACAGCTTGGCACTCCCAGGCTGCACTCTGCCTCTCTGGGGAGATCTCAAGCTTTATATTCCCTCCCCAGCTTAGAGGCAGCAGAGTAATGGACCTTAGCAGTGGTTGGAGCCAAGGGTCTTGTTTCCTGGGGCTTCACCCAAGAGAGATGCAGAGCTACAATCAATCCATTAATCGGCCCAAAATGGGAGAGCTGTGGACCCAAGCCAGGGTCCCTGACAGGCATATATTGTATATGAAAGTAATAATGAGATGGTTTCACAGAGAAAAATCTGCATAAAGAGGAAATAGGGCTGCTGTAAAAGTCAGGCTATGATCAACAAACAATGGATCCAAGAAAAGATCATGAAAAGTCACATTAAAGACAAGATGAATTTTGGGCCATCAAGACATGATCTTAGGTAGTCATCTACTTTAGATATTAAAATATTTGAAGAAGGTATAAAATCCAAATGGGGCTGGCCAGAAAGGCAAATATTGCCAGTATATGTATAAGATCAATCTGTAGAAGGGAGACAGCCTAGTGAACATAGGTAGGTGCATCAGACTATCTTAAGCTGAACTAGAATTCAACACTAAGAAATTATTTGATTACTATTTGGCTCAAGTATTGCTTATCCATATAAAATGACTCTACTGGACAAGACATGAATATCAGTCCCATGACAGTTATATTTCTCATTATATTGTAACAGGCTAGCATTTGGCTTTGTACGTCAGTGTCTGTACCTCGGGTTGATGTGTGCCTCACTCTGAGAGGTGATTTATTCAAAGTGAACAGGCAAATCATGTTTCTGAGGCCACAGTCAGATCCAGCCACTAAATACTTTCAATTTACCAGGTACTGAATGCCACTCTGTGACCTCCACTTAGGGAAATACACTACATTCTGAATTAATGAGTCTCATAAAACATAGAAATTTGCTAAGAACAATAATAAAAAAAAAAAATTCTTCCACTTCCAGCCAAGATGGAGTAATAAGGAAATGATTTAGCATCCCACCTAAAACAACGACAAAGTGGACAAAATAAATGAAACAATAGTTTGCAAGGCACTGGACACCAGACAACAAAGCACAGCAATCCCTTAAAGACAGAAAACAAACGAGGTGAGTGGCATGACTGCTCCAGCCTTGAAAGAGTTTCTAGGCCATAGTGCAGGGGAAGAAGAACCTAGGCAGAGCCCAGCAGACTCTGTGAATTGTGGAGATGGATATTCAGAGTCTGGAGAAACCACAGCAGTTGGAGTTAACAAGACAGCACACCAAATAGCTACATATAAATGCTGCATACAGACAGAACTCTGGAGATCTGCAGAGAGTGCCCTCAAATATTCAGCTGAGTACTTACTGGCAAATTATTGTAAGGAAACTACACAAGGCCAGGGAAAGAACCACCCAAAAAAGATTAGAGATAACAGTGCCCAACATTCACACAGGGTATAAGATATTTCCTGTGCCCACCAGCCAGGCTGCAAAACCTCATAATTCTGAGTGAATTGGTACAGTACTAAGAAGGATCTTGCCTGAGGAATAGGGAATAAGTAGCCCTAAAATGAGCACTACCCTGGTCCCACTTAACAAGTCTTGAGAACAAGGCCGCCAAAAATCAAACTGTTTCCAAGTAACTTAACTGTGTCCCAGGGATAACCTCAAGAACAGTATACACATAAAAAATGAAAAATTCATCACCAGCAGGCCCACACTAAAAGAAATGTGAAAGGAATTCCTTTAGTTTGAAGGAAAATGAAACCAGATGGAAAGATGGAATTATACAAATTAAAGAAGAACAGCAGAAATGATACCTACATGGGTAAATACATATTTTTCTTGTCATTTAAATCTCATTAAAATATAATTGATTATTTATGCAAAAATAATTACAATGTAATATGGGGTTCACAGCCTATGTAAAAATAAAATATAGGACAATAGCACAAAGACTGGAAGGTAGGAAACAGAAGCATAGTTCTTATATTATATATAAGGTAATATATCACCTGAAGGTAGACTGTGTTAAGTCAAAGAGAAATACTGGAAACCCTAAAGCAAACACTAAAATAACAAAACAAAGAGTTATAGCTAATAAACCAGCAAAGATAAAATAGAATTTAAAAAAACTGGATAAATCCAAAGAAAAGCAGAAAAAGAGGAAAAGGAAACCAAAAAAACTAGACAGACATATAGATAAATAAAACAAAATTAAATGGCAGAGTATATATCACACTGATTTTAAAAAGCAAATCCCAGCCAACTACATGCTTCTTATAAATTATGCACTTGAAGTATAAAGGGTCAAACAGATTCAAAGTGAAAAGATAGAAAAAGGTATCAGAATAACACTAATCAAAAGAAAACTGAGTATTTTACCAACAGATTAAGTAGGTCTCAGAAAAAAGAAGATTATCAAACAAAAGGATAAAGGTCATTTCATAATGTAAAGGGGAGGGGTTCATCATGAGACAGAACAGTCTTAAATGTTTATGTACCTAATAACAGAATTCCAAAATATCTGAAGCAAAAAATAAATAAATAAATATAGATATATGCCAGGCGTGGTGGCTCATGCCTGTAATCCCAGCACTTTGGGAGGCCGAGGCGGGTGGATCACGAGGTCAGGAGATCGAGACCAGCCTGGCCAACACAGCAAAACCCCATCTGTACTAAAAATACAAAAAAATTAGCTGGACATAGTGATACATGCCTATAGTCCCAGCTACTCAGGAGGCTGAGGCAGGAGAATCACTTGAACCCGGGAGGCGGAGGTTGCAGTGAGCCAAGATTTTGCCACTACACTCCAGCCTGGGCAACACAGCGAGGCTCCGTCTCAAAAATAAATAAATAAATAAATAAATATAGATATAGATAGATATATTTCCAAGGAGATACAAAAAAATCCACAATTACAGTCAAAGATTTCAATACCCCTCTCTCAATAACTAATAATAACTAGTAAAAAAACTAATAAGGATATAGAAGAGTTGAACAACACTATCATCCAACATAATCTAATTGACATGTATGAAACACTCTAACAACAAAAAAAATACACATTCTTTTCAGGTGCACACTGAACGTTTACCAAGATAGATCATATTCTAGGCCATAAGACAAATCTCAAAGAATCTAAGAGAATTTAAATCATACAAATTATTTTTCTGAACACAAAAGACTTAAATAGAAATCAATCAATAAAAAGGTAGCTGTGAGTAACACAGGAAGCTATTAAATGACTTCCCACAACTATCTTATTAAAATCACTCCATTGGGTAAGTTCTGTTTCTTCTGCAATAGATTTGATATTGCTCCATGGTATCACACTCCTGCAAAGTGACTATCGTGTAACAAAATGAAGTTTTACTGCTATTTCTTACTCTATTCACTAATCGAATGGAAAAACCACTCAACTGCAATTGCCTTCAGAATACATCCTCAGTGGGAGACATGGAGTAATCAATAAAAACTGCAAATGATAAAGAAAGGCTATTCCAGACAGAAGAAAAACCATATGCCTAGAATGAAGAAGAGCCATGGAATATTTGGAACAATGAGAGGCCCTATATGGCTGAAGTGCAGACTATAAGAAACAAATGGAAGAACACCACTATTGAGGAGGTCAAAGGACAATTTAATTACCATTATCAGTAAGTTCATCCAGACATTTTGCTATGTGCTTTATATATTTATTATATACAATACATATATTTATATATAAATACATAATTTATCTTATAACAACTTTTTTTATTTTGAGACGGAGTCTTGCTCTGTCACCCAGGCTAGAGTACAGTGGCACGATCTCAGCTTACTGCAATCTCTGCCCCCCAGGTTCAAGCGATTCTCCTGCCTCAGCCTCCCAAGGAGCTAGAACTACAGGCATGGGCCACCATGCCCGGCTAATTTTGTATTTTAGTGGAGATGGGGTTTCTCCATGTTGGCCAGGCTGCTCTCGAACTCCTGACCTCGGGTGATCCACCTGCCTCAGCCTGCCAAAGTGCTGGGATTACAGGCATGAGCCACCGCGCCCAGCCTAATAACAACATTTTAAAAGATATTATCACTTTGCAAATGAGGAAACTGAGATTTAGTAAGGCTAACAAACTTGCTGTACCTTGCTCAAAAAAAAGTAAAGCTCTCAAGACCTGTTTGACTTCAATCTGTGCTTTAACTATTATTACTATGGTGCTTCTAAATTCTGTGCAAAACTATATCATATTTTTATTCATTGTGCTCTTTTACTTTTTACTACCAATGGAAAAAAATATATCTTCATCTGATTCTTGACTCTTTCCAAGTTACCCTTCTGTTCTACCATCTCCTGAACTTCTGTATCCTAATACAGAAAATTCTGCATAGTCTTCTCCAATATTGTTATGTTAGTATTCTAAATTCTACATTATTTCTCCATTTAGCTTCCTTCTTGTGTATCCTCAGATTTATTTCAGTGTTTCCACCATAATTTTAGTTCCTTCTATTTTTTGCCTTGCTGTCTATGGAAGTTCTCAAGATAAGGAAGAGTTCATAATCACCATCTATTCCCCAATTTATAATAAATGGAGAATTCATCATTTACGATTTTTCTTCAAACTACTTTTCAAATTATCAAACTTCACCTTTGTCTTTGAGCTAATTCTATCTTTGTGAGCTGTGAATTTTTATCTTTTACTTATATATTCAGTCGCATGCCTACTAGTTACAAAATATTTAAAGAATTAATGGCCAAAACATTTCTAAATTTTATGCAAACCAAATGTTCATGGATGCAAGAAGCTTAACAAATCTTAAGCTCACAAAAAGAGAAAGAAAAGTACACATTATAATCCCATTGCTCCAAACAAGTGATAAGAGAAAATCTGGAAAGCAGCTAGAGAAAAAAGACACTTCAAACAGTAGAATATAATCTACAAAATTTTGCCTATTAAGGAGAGATTTTTTTAATGTTTCTATTTTTATTTGTTAAAAGTGACTCCATCTGGATATCCACGCTTCTAGTGGTACAACTCTACAATCTGTTATATTAAGACCATGACCAGGCATGTGTTTCCATTGCTCAACAACAACCAACTCAATTCTTAGGTCATTAATATAACCATAATATAGGAAAGACAATGGCTGACATATTTTTTTTACATTTTCTTCCCATGAATTATTATTAACAAACATATGTGATTAGATATAGCATTACTGAAATTTTTATATATTAAAAAAAGGCCTTACAACTAGTCTTTTTCCAGAACCAAGTTTTTGCTGTTCAGTCTCCTGCCTTTTATCTGCATCTGTTGCAAAAGCAAGTACCTGGTACCTGTATGAAAGAAATTTAAAAAATTATAAATGAGTTTATAATTAAAAATTATAAATTATTTTAAACTTTAAAAGTACACAATAATCTATAAACTTTATAAAGCACTTTTTCCTAGTTTTTAAAAACTCTAAAATTTAAGATTGAATTCTTATTGAGTGATATTGTGACATAAAACTGTGTAAAATGTCATGATAAAGAAATTATAACCATATGTCCATTATTCAGTGTTGGGAAAACAGCTCTACCAACTATTAAAGCACTTCCATTAGAATTTTATGTGACAAGTAACAATGCTCGAGAAAGATCTAGCACCTAAACACTAAATAGACAGAAAAAAATGTAAATATGCAAAGCAGTCAGATGGAGTAGAAATTATCAATACATAATCTATGGAACCAAAAAGAACTCAGTTTAACCCCAGTTTAACCACTTAACTAGGTAAGTACATTTTTGGCAAATAATCACTCTGTGTCTGGCTTCCCCATCCATAAAACAGAAATAACAATCTCTAACACAATCATTGTTAAAAGGATTAAACAATAAATTATAAAGTGCCTACTATTTGGTATATAGTAGGTATACAATTATTGATTGATGGGTTGACAAAGAGACAGATTTATATAGAGATAGAGATCAATCACATAGTAGTTTGTAGCTGGTAGGTAGTGAGTTCTCAGTAATTGACATTATGATCTATAAGTATTTTACAGCTTCTATTTCAATAGTGGCATTTAGCTCAAATTATTCTTAAAAACAATTTATAAATATTATTCAATCTAGAAATGATTAATTTATCTAATAAAGTTGAAATTTCTATATTTCTCATTAATTAATGGCATATTTTTAGAAGAATAATCCTACTGTACATAAAGCAACTACAGACTCACAGATGCCTTTCCCTCCTATTGAATCAAAACTCACATTTTCTAAGAGACAGATATCTGAGAGTGTAAAAATCAGGGACCTGAATGAAGGCAATGTGGCATATCTAAACAAGCACTGAAATGTACAATGGTCTTCAAATGTCATATACCAACTCTGAAAACATCCTATCTCAATCAAGAATAATTCACTTATGAAAAACCTGTAACTTCAGTTGAATGCAGAATGACTATGATTTAAATTTTGCAAGACATAGAAGCTGATGACAAACTTAACAATAGCTTATAAAAAATAGATCTTATCATTAATATGAAAACGTAATATATATAAATTTCATTCATTTTATAAACATATAGTAGGGATCCAATACAAACATTAACAATGGAAAAACTACTACATAATCTATACTCATAAGGTGCTCCCACACTAGTTGTAGAGACTCATATACAGAAAGCTAAGTATAACTCAGAGTATCCTGTGCTAATTAACAGAAGGTATGCACGTAGTACCAATAGTAACAAGTAATTGGGGGAGAAAAGATATGCTCTTGGTATAGGTTCAGGAAGAGAAAGCTAGGTTTTAAAGGATGAGTGAAAATTCTATCACGCTGGTAAAGAAGGAGAAGGCATTATGGTAAATCAAATAACAAATGCAAAGGCATGCAGCAGTAAAAGAGACATGAAAGGCCATGACAGGAGTTTAGGAGAGATGCATGACAGGGAGGAATGAGTCATGGGGCACATGAAGTAAGAGGGAGAAGATCTCAGCCTTGTAAAACCATGCTACAAAATCCCACGGTCAGCTGCAGCCAATCTCTCTATACCATCTGAGATTGACCTTCAAAATCCCAAAGTCTCTAAAAGTGCAAAATAATTAGACCTCACATTCTGAACTCCAAATAGGATTGTTTTCCTATTCCCAATTCATAGCAACAGAAATAGTATGCGCTGGTGACTAGAACATCATCCCAAAGCTTGTCCTGCTATGGATCTAACCCTAGGCAATTAGTTACATAGGTGGTTCATTTCCTACAGAAACCAACCTGCCAAGGGATAATATAGATATTCATGAGATTGTTACAAAGGTCCAAAACTCTTTGAGCTGTTTGAAGCTTATATATATAACTATGGTCATTATTTTATCTAAGAAATAAGTGAGCCCCTAAAGCGGCCTTATTAACATTAAAACAGCAGGCAGAGGCACAGCCAAAATTGACTACTGATTTCCAAATCCAAACCATTTCTCTTCCTAAAAGACAACTCAGAAGAGTATTTTATTACTTAAACTTGACAGTAAAATTAGATGATGACAAACTTACAAGAGCATCTATTTTATGGTTCTTCCTTAATTCCTCTTAACTGTGACCAATAAAGTACGTAAAAATCTATTTCCAAAACCAAACAATTCCAAGCAGATTTGGAAATTCTGAAATAAAATATTTGGATCTTTTTTCTTACCACTCAAGTGTTCAGTAACATAAGCTACACAAAAAAGTTCCCTTGTCGAGATTGCTGAAAGAATAATCAGGGCCAATGTAACAAGATCTTATGAAAGAGTGCCATACATGTCTCTCAGAACAGAAAGGCACTAATCGCAACTACAGCAAGTGCAGCTAAACGGTGGTGCTTTTTGACTCACTAACCACAAATGCTTCACAGGTCCTGTAGTGCACCAATAACAAACTCAACCACATAGTTTAATACTCTTCCAAATTGCTTTGTAAAAACAGTAGCAGGTAACTAAAATATAGATTGAGGCATCACAGAGCACAAAAGTAAACCCTCCAAAATCATTTATTTTCAAAATAAACAGAACTGTCACCTCAGTGAGTGGCAAGAAGTTTTGGAACCTTGATATGTAACCCAGAGAACTTTACTAGAAATGGAAGCTCGAGACACAGAGCATTACTATGTTGATTTCAACTATAGCTAAAACATTCTTGACTATGCCGGGGAGAATCCTTTTCATTGAAAGATGCCAGTAACAAAACAGAAGCTTTCTTTATACACTTTTCACTCTTTTATCAGTTCTCATTGAACACCCACTTTCACCAAGGTACAGTGCTGGGCACTTCAGGGATACAGAATTCCTGCCATCGAGGAGCACTGAGCTTAGTCAAGGAGAAAAACAAATGTTTACTATCAGTGAAAGCATAAGTAATACCTAAGGGAAGCACTGAAAAACTACTATGTAAACTGAGAAAAAGGAGATGTTGGTTACATCTAGGTCAGGGAAGAACTGAAGGGGAGCAGGGAGGCTTCTAGACATAATTTCCATGTGCAGAGAAAGAAGGAAAAGCGCTTCAGACATAGGAGATAGACAGTATGTGGGAAAAAAAAAAAAGGAGAGAGAGAAAAACCCTTAACATATATGGAGACTACAAACATTTCCATTTGGTCAGAGCCAAAGATTGGAGAAGAATACTTCTTTTTAAAACAGTCAATTAAATTCAACAAAAACACTTTTAAATATTTATTTAAGGCTGATTATTTACTTAGCGATGTATTAGGAGCTATTGAGGGGTTGCTGGGGAAGGGGTATAGCAGACAGAAGGAGAGAAATAACACCCATGGCAGGTATACCCTTTTAGGGAGCCTCCCTACACTCAACTCTTAGAGGTCCCACCTCGAGGCCTCCTCAGCATCCTATGCAAAGCTCTGCTATAGCCTGTATGACAAATGGACTGAAGTAGCTGACTGACTTCCTGCCTCCTTGAATACTATTTGAGGATAAGAGGCACGTCTATTTGACTACATTTCCAGTACCTTGCACAGTGTATGGCACACAAGCCTGTTGAAAAATATTTGCTGAATGAATGACTGAATAAACAAACTGAATTATTCAGTCAGTGAAGAGATGTTTAACACAGATTCTTCTCTCAAGAACCTGATAATGCAAGATACTCTGGAAAATGTCAGTACAAGAAGGCAATACATGACATTAGCCAAAAATCAGTGTTGTAAGCAGTAATATATCTAGGAGGTGAAAAAAGGAAGACAGTTGAACCAGTTAACTTCAAAAGTCACTTCCAAGTCCAAAAGTCCACATCATAGAGGTAAAATGGGACTGGATTATAAAAAGCACTGAATGTCAATAATAAAAAATCTAGGCCGGGCGTGGTGGCTCATGCATGTAATCCCAGCACTTTGGGAGGCTGAGGCAGGCAGACTGCCTGAGCTCAGGAGTTCGCAACCAGCCCGGGCAACACAATGAAACCCTGTCTCTACTAAAATACAAAAGTAATTAGCTGGGCGTGGCAGCATGCGCCTGTAGTCCCAACTACTTGGGAGGCTGAGGCAGGACAATTGCTTGAACGCGGGAGGCAGAGGTTGCAGTGAGCCAAAATCGCGCCACTGCACTCCAGCCTGGGCGACAGAGCGAGACTCAGTCTCAAAAAAAAAAAAAAAGAAAAAAGTCTAGGTCTTTTAGTCAGAAATAAAAATTATTCTGGCTTAAGGAGGTGTTTTAAAAGAAAAGATATGAGAAGAAACCTTCAAAGTTTAGAGAGAAAAAAAAAAAAAAACGGAAATCCAAGTGAAAAAATATAGGCCTGAACCAATGGGAATGGGAAGGAAAGGCTGAATAAGAGAAAGTATTAAGGGCAGGGATTACTGACTAAATAATTCTGCAAGGCAAAGGATAAGAAAAGAGAATAAAAGATGATCAAAGTTTGGACATACATGGGCCAGAGAACAGTGGTACCAAAGCCCTTACCCTTACCCTCAATAAAGGGCAAACAGGCCAGGAGTGGTGGCTAATGCCAGTAATCCCAGCACTTTGGGAGGCCAAGGCAGAAGGATCACTTAAGCCCAAGAGCTCAAGACAAGTCTGGGCAACATAGTGAGACCCCGTCTCTATTTAAAAAAAAAAAATTTCTCAGGGCAAACAATTCTCTTACTTCAAAAGAGAAATGGTGCTCAAAGTGTGCCCCTGAATTAGATTGATCTGGAGTAAAAATTTACAATGATGATTTCTGGGTCTTATCCCCTAACCTATTAAAAGAAATCTAGGGGACTGGGGACTAGCATCTGTAAAAGTGCATTTTATAACAGGCTGTCCAGGTGACTCCTACGTACACTGAAGTTTGAGATCCCTAGCCTTCACTGGTTTTTATTTAAACATAATTAAGCAGGGTTTAAAGAAACTAAAGGTATCAATATCAAAAATGAAAATGAGTTATGTGTTAAAAGCCTATTCTATTAACTGATTATATTATATTAACTGAATATAGACAGATTTAATAAAGCCTCAAAAGAACAAACATAGTTTTCATGCTTTCTCCAAAATCCAAAAATGCAGCAGTGATTATCATTTAATATAATCTATTAAAGTTGAAAGCATATATAAGTACAACATACTACTTAATGTTGTAAACCTTCTTGATTGTCATCATTTCACAATAATCTCGTATCTCATGCATTTTTAACATTATAAATGATCTACATAATGCATAACGTGTACATTTTTTAGTCTAAGACAAAGATGAATTTAATAGATTGGTATGTTGGAGACTTACCACAGTTAAAACAATGTGAGCTTCTGTTAGATTAAACTCACACATTAAGGAAATCTACACATTACTTCTCTATCCAATCACTCCCAGAGTTATTATCAAATTAATTCCTATGCACATATTTCAAAGAGTAAGTAACTGGGTGTTTAAATATTTGTACTGTGGCTCTAGCATAGCACTACTTGGCAGGAGGTGAGGCACAGAGCTGAGTGGAAAGCTAAAAAGCAGATGTCCTAATATTGCTCAAGTTTGGCAGGCTTGAGTAAACTATACAGATATTTTTCCCAACCTCTCCAAATAAATATAATATTTTATTTATTACCAGTAGCAATGCCACTATTCAATCATCTCCTTTGGATAAGAGCCATAAGAATTACAGAAGGAATATTACATGATGATACACTTCCTAAATCGGTTAAATTCTGCTTACTCACAAATATTCACTTATTTTCAGAGTTTTAACCCTAGATGCCTTGACAATCATTTACAAAAAGCAAATGGCTACTTATGAAGAGAAAACTGCATTAACTTGTTATATACACAACATTGAAACATGAAGACAAAAATTTACATCTGTTGCCTGATGAATTTATATCTTCTTCCCATCTTGGGAAAAATGATGTGGCCAAAAATAATGTTGAAAAGCCATCATGATGTGTTGCTTAGATGTTTAAACTTCCAAATGTTGCCACCAGTAAGACAACACAATAAAGTTACTAAAGGCACTGAAAACCTCCAAGGCTATTTCTTTTCCCAGCATGAATTTCTACTCTTTTCCCCATTCTCTCTGCCAATAAAAAACATACTCTCCAAAAACTCAAAACCTTGACTTTTATTTAAATCTAGCTGGTGGAGAAGAAAACAGTCTCTCTCAAACACAATTTACCAAGACCAATAAGAATTTCTAGTGAATAAGTATAAACTATTTGCCTAGGGTCATTTTCATACTTCACTTATACTATGAATTGTTCTTCTAAAAAAGTATTGACATTCATATTAACAGTTCATGCCAGTATTTTTCCTATATCACATATGTTCTTTTTTCTTATAAAAGAATTCCACAGCTAAATCTTCAATTTGGCTTTTTTCACTCAACATCGTATTTAATTATTTATTATATCAAGGAACAATCACAATAATTATTGAGCATTTTCTACAGGGTAGTAACTGGACATACATTTACTCCTTATAATAAACTTGTCAAAATGAGCTATATTACCTCCTTTAGAGCCAGGATAAGGACCATCAAACATCTGGAGTGGTAAAATCAGGATTCCAATCCAGGTCTGCCTCCCAAACCACTGCACTATATTGCCTTTCAAATATTTTACAATACTAAATGATATAGTCTAAGTCACCACAATCACATATTTTCAAAGAAACCAATCTCTTTTTCATTTGTGATATTGAAGCTCTTTGTGGACAAAAATTAGTCAGCAACAAACGCACCAAAAAATCATGATTCCGAACACTTAACATCCAAACTTACTTATAACTTTCCACTTGTTGGCAGGAAGAGACAGTAAGGAAGGAATCTGTACGGGAACTGTAGGCAAGAGGACCAGGCAGAAGAAAGCCAGGGAGAAATCTTCCAAAAGCATAGCTCTCCTGCTCAAATACCATCAGCATCCCATCCATAGACTGGATGCAAATTAAATCTCGACCTAAAGAAGAATTAGAGAAAATTAGATAATCTATTCTTTTTATAAACATAATATTTTTATTAATCACTATCTACAACATGTATGTCTTAGGTACCAATTTTACATAAATCATAGCATTAAGCAGCATTCGGTGTGAAAATTACTAATAGTGAAAAATACCAATCCCTAATTGCCCTCAACTATAAACTAATTCTGAGGTGTCTTCTACTATTAGTCTACCAGTATTAAGCACAATATTCACAGTTCTTAAAATTTACTGAGATGATGGTAATGATGATTTCTATGATACAGTTTATCATAGAAAACTGATACATAGAAAACATAGATACATTAGTATCCCTAATCTGAGAAAGATCTAGTGGCTATAACCTTTCATGTCCTACTAGTGTGATTAGTGTATCCTATAACGTATTACATAGGGAAAAATTATGTTAGAGGAAAATTAAGCTACTCATTAAGGGAATAAATAAAAGGCCAATCTTGTACCTTGTCATCTCTAGCTCATACACCATATACAGTAAGTACTATAGTAACTATTCTTTATTACCTTGAATATCAGTGACAATCTTAAATAGCATACTTAGATTTTAAAGAGTGCTCAAAAAGAAATCAAATTGCATAGAAATAGATGATACTCTTCTTGTATCTGACTAAGGACAATCATACAGCTAAGCAACTTTTAAAAAGAAAACATATCACCAAAAGAGGCTAAAAAAAAAGAAAAAAAGAGAGAGAACAAACTGAGTTTTGGAGTGCTTATTACTGCATTATACTCTAACCCACCTCAACTGATACAATAGATTTATCAACCTTAAACAGCCTGAAAGATGTTCTAGGATAAGTATTGTCTGTGAATGAATGTTCACTAAACATACATCTGAACCATTCAGGAATCTCTTTTAGAGAGATAAAAATTGTTTATATTAATGCTGTTTGAAAAGTATTCTCTCAATACTCAGATTCTTTTATAACGTATGGTAGGCTTTACAGTTACTGTTTTAAGCTTTGTTTTTGTTGTTTTGGTTTTTTTTGTTTGTTTGTTTGTTTGTTTTTATTTGAGACAGAGTCTCGCTCTGTTGCCATGCTGGAGTGCAGTGGCACGATCTCAGCTCACTGCAACCTCCACCTCCTGGGTTCAAGTGATTCTCCCGCCTCAGCCTCCCAAGTAGCTGGGACTACAGGCACCACCACGCCCAGCTAATTTTTGTACTTTTAGTAGAGACAGGGTTTCAACCATGTTGGCCAGGATGGTCTCGATCTCTTGACCTCATGATCCGCCCACCTTGGCCTCCCAAAGTGCTGGGACTACAGGCGTGAGCCACCACGCCCAGCCTAAGCTTTGTTTTTTTAATGTTATCCTTATCCACTATGCTATTAAAAGTTTCCAAAAAAGATGTGAGTTTATATGCATGTTGTATGTGTATGCATGCTGTACACATGTATTCACAGAGACACAATCAGACAAAAAGAATCTCATCTAGCTATCTGGCAAACCTACCTGTCTGCAATCAGCAAAAATGAGTAAGTATAAAAATGCCTCTAAGTAGTTAAAATAAATGCTGCAAGGTCTTTGTAATAAAAATCATGCAAATTTTCAAAGGTAGGATTCCCAGGTCCCACTAAGGGCATCAATTCTTATTTTAATTATGGTTCTAACAATTGTCGTTTTTATAAACAAGTTACTGATATTCCTGTAGCTTCAGCCTTCTCATTTGTAAAATGAGTATATTTGTATAAGAGCTCCAAGGTTATCAGCTAATCTTCAGCAAAGGCGCCAAGAATACACAATGGTGAAAGAACAGTCTCTTCAATAAGTGGTGCTGGGAAAACTGGATATCCACATGCAAAAAAAAAAAAAAAAAAAAAAAAAAAGATCCTTATCTTACACTATACAACCAAAATCCACTCAAAGTAGATTAAAGATTTAAACCTAAGATCTGAAGCTGTAAAACTTCCAGAAGGTAAACATATGGTAAAAAGCTTCATGGCATTGGTATTGGCAATGATTTTTTGGATAGGACACCAAAAGCACAAGCAACAAAACAAAAAATAGAGGGGAGGACTACATCAAACTAAAAATTTTCTGCACAACAAAGAAAACAATCAACAAAAAAACACATAATGGGAGAAAATATTTGCAAACCATATATCTGATAAGCAATTAGTCTCTAAAATATATAAGAAGCTCACACAACTCAATAACAAAAAACAAACCAATTCAAAAATGGGCAAAGGACTAGAATAGACATTTTTCCAAATAACACATACAAATCGCCAACAGGTATATGAAAAGGTGCTCAACATCGCTAATTATCAGGGAAATGTAAATCAAAACCACAATGAGATATCACCTCACATGTTAGAAAAAAGGAAAGAAATCCTACCATTTACAACAACATGGATGAACCTAGAGAACATCATGCTAAATGAAATAAGCCAGACAACAAAAGACAAACACTACATGATCTCACTCATATGTGTAATATTTTTTAAAAGTCAAATTCATAGAAACAGAGAGTAGCAGGGTGCTTACCAGGGGTCAGGGATGGGGAAAACAAGGAAATATTGGTCAAATGATATACACTTGCAGTTATAATATGAATAAGTTCTGGAGACCTAATGCACAGCACAGTGATTACAGTGAATAATAATGGACACTTGAAATTTGCTAAGAGAACAGATCTTTGTTCTCATCACAAAAAAGAAGATAATTATGAGAAGTGATCCATACTAATATTAATTAGCTTGATTCTGGTAATCATTACACAATGTATATGTATATCAGAACATCACATTGTACACCTTGAAGATATATAATTTTTATTTATCAATCATATCTCAATAATGCTGAAAAAGAGTTCCAAAGTTAGAGGAAAGATGTCAAAGTCCCTAACACGGTATAGCACACATAAGACACAGAATAAATTATAGCATTATTAAGAGGGTTATTATTACCTGCTTCCCTAGCCCAGAAAAAAAGAAAGTGGTAAATTAGAAAGGGGGTGAAGACACTGTCAGCTGTGAGAAATGACAGCTAATGCCCTAACAAAAATAAAAGAGAACATCTATAAAACACATATCAAATAATTCAAAAAAGAACATCTGTCTGGGCTCAGTTAGCATAGGAGCAATTATGAGCCCTATATATCTCAAAAAGAGAAATATCATTGTTAAGTGGATTTAATATAGTTTGGTATAGCTCTTTTTTTGCAAAAAAGAACTTTTGGCAGAGATGCTAACTGCTGCCCCCAACAGCCATTCTTTCTTTAGTAGTAGAATCATGAATTATCACTAGACACATGGCCATCCAAAATAAAGCTTCCACTTACAGTCCTCTATTTACAGACGCATCATATTATTATGTTCTTCTCAACAAGATAGGAGCAGAGGTTATACATACAACTTGCAGACACGCCCTTACATGGACCAACTATACACTTCCCTCCCCTCTTTGTAGCATCATGGTAAGGCTGGGGCAGTTGTCTTGGCCTCAGAGATGGAAGTCACGTATTGTGGACAGCAGAGCCTCTCTATCAGCCCTAGATTCCTTTATCTCCAGATGGTTAAACATGACAGAAATAAACATCTTTTTGTCTTGTTTTGAGATGGAGTCTCGCTCCCTCGCCCAGGCTGGAGTGCAGTGGCACGATCTTGGCTCACTGCAACCTCCTCCTCCCGGGTTCAAGCAATTCTCCTGCCTCAGCCTCCCGAGTAATTGAGATTACAAGCTCGCCACCACCCCTGGCTGATTTTTGTATTTTTAGTAAAGATGAGGTTTCACCATGTTGGCCAGGCTGGTCATGAACTTCTGACCTCAGGTGATCCGCTCACCTCAGCCTCCCAAAGTCCTGGAATTACAGGGATTAAGCCACTGCGCCCGGCCAAACATCTTTCTTATTTAAGCCATCATTAAGTCGAGTCTGTTAAAGCAACCAAACCCAGATCTTAAATAACACAGAACCTAATCTGAGCCTAAAGATCCATCCAGCATTGCTGTCTCTTAAAATTTAGTTTCACTTAACTGAACCCTGGTACCAAAAATAACAGGTATAGGAAAGATATTGGGACAACTGGGGGAATTTGAATATGACTGCATGTTAGATAACATTAAGGAATTATTGCTAATTTTCTTAAGTGATCATGGCGTTGTGAAATGTAAGAGAATATTCTCATTGGGAGATGTGTGCTGACGTATATTTATGGTAAAGTGGTGCAAGATGTGTAACTCACTTTCAAATGGTTCATCAAAAAAAGTGTACATATATATACATATATATTTACAACTGTTGATGTGGTAGAAATATGGGTTTTCATGTTACTTTTTCTATATACTTTTTCACAACAAAAACATAAAAAAATTAAGTCTAAATATATACATTTTGTATGTAAATACAAATGTCGATACATTTTCTATTAAGATATGAAATATTTATGCAATGACCTTGACCTACGGTGGAGGATATTATGGTAACCAAAATAATACTCTTGATATCTGTGTTATTGAAGACTGTAAGCTCAGAACATGTGTACTTGCAAGCAGAAGTACCAATAAAATTTGTGTTCATTTCAATATGTGGTATCATTGAACCACAAATCTTCAGTCTCCCAAAGATCTCAAAGAAGTGGTCTTCAAAATGTGGCCCCCAGACCAGCACCATTTGCATCACCTAGGAACTTCTCAGAAATGCCAATTCTAAGATACCAATCTAGGCCTACCATATGAGAAACTCTGGTCACAGAGCCCAGAAATGCTAGGTTTTAACAAGCCTAGAGACTACTACGGTGCATGCTAAAGTTTCAGAACCACTACCTTAGCATGATAGGATGAAAAAGTAAGGCCTGAAGAAAGCTTGAGCCCCAGAGAAAACCTGGCCTGTTAGCATATGATATGGTTTGGATCTGTGTCCCTGTCCAAATCTCATGTCAAATTGTAATCTCCAATGTTGGAGGTGGAGCCTGGAGGGAGGGAGGTAATTGGATCATGAGGGTGGTCCTTCATGAATGGTTTAGCACCATCCCCTTGGTGCTGTTCTTATGATAGTGAGTGATTTATCACGACATCTTGTTGTTTAAAAGTGTGTAGCACCTCCCCCCTCCCTCTCTTGCTCCTGCTCTCACTATGTGACATGTGTGCTCCTCCTTTGCCTTCCACCGTGATTGTAAGTTTCCTGAGGCCTCCCCAGAAGCCAAGCAGATGCCAGCATCATGCTTCCTGTACAGCCTGCAGAACTGTGAGCCAATTATAAATTACCAGTCATAGGTATTTCTTTATAGCAATGCGAGAACAGCCTAATATAGCATAGTAGAACAGGTCCTATTTCCTGAAACTCTAGCAACATAGAGGAGAACACTTAATATATTCAAGTCCAAGTGGCTGCCTCTAAAGCCAAATAATCTAGGTTTGAGTCCAGCTCCACCAATTATTAGCTGTGAGCTTAGACTCAAGTTTCCTTATCTGCAAGATGGAGTAACTACTTCAGTAACTTGTGAGAATTAAATAAAATAATGTATGGAAACTAGACCTAGCAGTGGAAAATACCCAAACACATTATTATTTCTATTATTATTTTCTAACTCTTATACTACATGTTGTATTAATGTTTAACTGCTTGCTATTTCCCACACACGTCATGATGATGCATGCTTCCTTGCTTTTGTTTACACGATTTTCTTTCCTCCAAAGATCCTTTAACTTTTCTCCCCCTCATCTAGCAAACATTTGCTAGCTTCCCCCTAGTTATCCATTCCCCTCTCCTCATGCTCAGCCATAAGGTTTGGGTGAGACTGACCTCACTCTAAGCTTGAGGCAAGGCCCTGACTTATGTAAACCAATTAGTACCCCAGTAGTCACAGTGATTGGTTCAGGGATAATTTACAGCCAATGAGAGAAAAATGAACTCCCTAATTTGAGCTGGAACTAGAGGAAAAGTTACTCTTCCCTGGTGAGTAATGTGTGAGGAGCATACGGTATGGAATCACAGAGGCCATTTGGCTTTTCCAAAAGCAGTTAAGAGAGAGCCATGGTAGACACTGTTTGAGCCAGTGCATCAAGCCTCACCTGGAGCCAAATCTTCCTCTGAACTCTGCAGGCAATTCATTCCTGTAGATACTGCAGTCACTTTGAGTCAGGTCTCTGTCCCTGAATCAAGTGGATCAGCGCATTTTTCCTCTGAGAGACATCACAAGCTAAGACTCACATCTTTCCATAAGTCTTCTCATTAGGCTTCAATCACCCACCATCTGAGATCCCACAGAGCCCCTGTCCCACCTCCATCTTAGAACATGTCATCTATTGAAATGATCTGTTTTTGTGTCTCTCATTTGCCCTGGACTAACTCAAAGGCAGAAACCATATCTTACTCATCTTTGTAAATCCAGCAACTATAAAATGCCTGGCACATAGGAGATACATTAATAAATGTCTGTTGAGCTGAAGTAAGCTAGGCAAAATAATTTATTCATCTGTACCTCAGATTGGCTGAGATTTTATTCCATGTGTTTCACTCTGCATACAAAGTATGTGAAAAATGCTTTATTTATTACAATCTTGGCTACTGATGTTTAGAAAAATGTAGAGATTGATCCAAAACATTACTCAAAAATAAATAAATAAATCCTTCAAATCACTGTTTTGGAAACCACTTCAGAATACATACCAAAGGCTCCCCTTACAGATAATGGGAATAGAAAGAACAGTCCAGAAAAAGCCATGAAAGTTTTGTCATTCTGACAGAACAGAGCCAACAGGAAGCCTTCACAAAAGCAATGGGATTTCAGAAGCTATTTAAATGACCTTGCCATGAACCATACTCAAAGAGTCTTTACCACATGCTCAGTATTATATCAGGAGCTGTAAGAAATATGGAACAACAGCAATATTAACTACTACAGCCATTTACTGAGCACCTGTTACATTTCTGGCCTTCTGTTAAACATTTAAACAGCATTATTAGTTATAATTTTTAATAACTCTAAAAAATAGACAATAGTCCCATTTTATACACGAGAAGACTGAAACCTGCAGAACTTAAACAATTTGTCTAATGTCAAAGAATTAGAAAGTGACAACAAATATTCAAATAGGAATCCATCCGGCTCCATTATAACACACTGAAACCCTGGGAAGGAAAATTTATATCCATTTATTAAAATAATATGCATTAACATACAAAATCTAAGTGGTGTAAAACAGACTAATCGCTGCAGAAAATCAAAGAACTGCATTACAATAAAATTTCCAGGAAAGATTTCATGACAGATACGATGCACCCTGGACTGCAAAAGATTGGCAGAGTGAATAGCAGTCAAAGGTAAAAGTAGAGGGAAATTATTGGACAGAAAAGGAACACATAAAAAGATGCAGAGGCAATTATACTTGATCCACAGTGCAATGGATCATGTTTCACCAACAGAGCATGAAACATAAAAGCACAAATTGAAAAGATGACAATATCTTAACAATGACTCCTCAAAAATTATGCTTAAACCATACAGGAAAAAATAATTTTTAAATCGGAAAAAAACTACGAGATTTCAACAGAATTTAAAATCTGGATTTTATTCTAGTCATTTTGAGCACAATAAGAGAAAAACAACTGTTGTGATTTGAAATATTACTTGTAAGATCTGGAAACAAATTGAGAAAGAACTGACCAAGATCAATTTGAGAGGATTTTAAAAATCAATTATTTTTCATTTTCAAAGGCAAAAAAAAAATTCATGCCTGTGGGGATGGGGGGTAGAGGCAGAAAAGTTCCATTATGGCAGCTTCATGTCATGAACATTTATTCAATAGTATGTCTCATTTTCTGGCATTAAAATATCATATAGTCAAAGCTTTCACATGATGCATAAACTGGTAATCAACTAAATGTTAATCAGACTGCTACATGTAACAGTCTTCTCTATTAAATTATAATCTATTCATGAAAATTATAATCTATTCATGAAGTGTAGGAGTGTACGCGTGTGTGTGTGTGTGTGTGTGTGTGTGTCCCCATGCCCAGAAGTTCTTTCTACCATGCATGACCCAGAGTATGTTCCATCCTTCATTATTATGGCAACAAGGGCCTCATGGAGGGCAGTCCTGAATGCCATGTCCTCCATTTCTCTGTCTTTCTCTTCCTGTGGAATATATACAGCAGAGTAAGTGGTGTAGCAAACATGAAAGAAAACTACCATTACTCAGCATGCTACATGTTTTTTGAATCTCTCTATGCTCATATTTCTTTTACACATTGAGTAAAAATACAAGTGAAGAAATGCAAACGTGACCTATGGCCAAGCATATATGCAGTTCAGCATGCAGCTGTCAAAAATATTTGGTCTTTCTCCAAGTCTGAAAAACACACAAAAAACAGCTGTATAGGTAGTCAAAAAGGCAGACAGGAAACATCAAGAGACTGATGCATAAGAACAGAAGAGTCCAAAAGTCTGTGGAACTTCCGCTCATTTTGTTCATTTTACGCATGCACGGAAAAAAAATTTGTTATTGTTACAGAAAGACTGAAACACTAACACATTAATCTTTATTGCAAACCTACCTCAAAAATGATACAACATGTTTGCTATGAACAAAGACATAAAAATATTCAGAGTAGGATTCCAACAGATACTGCCTTAAAAACAAATAGTAGATGGATATCCAGAGGTTGCTGGATTGTAAATTTGCCATTAAATATCATTTTTGTACTTTTCACTCATATCATCATGCAAATAAAACTACTATCATAGTTTTGAGATCATGCTACTATTTGGCTATGCTTAGTAATTAATAATTGGTAATTAGATGAAAGAATAGCCAGCTTCTTTCTTATTACTCTCTCCCTCATATTCTGTTATTGTTTGAACATTCTAAAGATAATTAGTGCCTAATAATAATGCAATATCCAATTAGATTCCAAGTTTAAAACCTTAGGCATAAATAAATACATTTTAAAACCTGAAGTAAACAGAAGAAATGAATAAATAGAATGCATATGTTGAGCTAAATAGCTAATATTTTAAATGATGTACCAGGGAAAGTTACACAAATTCTCAACTATAATTCAAGTGTTACTCCAATAAATAGCCTCATGAGACTAATTGCTTTAAGATACAAGAAAATAAAATTTAAGTCTACATAATAACTTCTCCTATGAACTTGTCTTTTGACATTTTAATGTGTCTAATTTTAATAGCAAATTTTAATTGCCTCACAAAGACCATTACTAGGTGTTCTGTCAAGCTATTTATCACAATCTTTTCCCCTAAACTGTGAACAAGGTTAATAACATAAGAAAATTACAACCATTGATTAAATTAGCATTATATGTGATAGGTTCAATATGAATGCAATTTCAGAGTTTAAAAGAAGGCCCTAAACATTATATTATTGCTTGCATCCACAAAATATTGGGTGAATTATTTTGTCAGATGGAACGATCATGAAAGTTTTGATAACATTTTCCATAACTCATATTCATTCAACAAATTCCATGCACATTCATTGTACACCTAGTATGTGCTAGGAGAGACACAGTCGCTACTCTCAGAAAGTTGGGTGAACATGGGAGTTAATTAAATAGTACAACAATGTAAGAACAGAGATATATTAAAGTAATTTAAAAGGCTATGGAAGGAAGATTAAAAGCTTCAGAACACTGGGTCTTGCAGGTTGAGAAAGAGTTTGCCAAGCAATTAGAGAAGCAAAAGCAGATGGAACACCATGCATCGAGACATGGATTTAAAAAGAGGTGGGTGGAAGGTGTTGGGAGGGGAGGGACTGGGTGCAGAGAGACACTGGTGATGAAGATGACATGTTCATCAGAACTGATGGCAGAGCCACAACTTGAGGACAAGTTTGCTGCATCCTTATCCCAGACCCCTGGGAGCTCTATCCGTTTCCTCAACTGTAAAGTAATGGTAAGAAGAGAATATTACATGATACTGCAATAAGGATTAAATATAATTAAAATACATACTGCCTAGTACCTAGCAAGCATTCACTAAATGTTAAGTAATTGATATTACTGGGTTATTCTATTCCTTATAGACCAAACTTAAAATTGAAAAACTTAAAAATCAAGGGAAAAAATTCTTTCAGAGAAAAATGGATAAAATTTAACGTGAGAAAGACTGCATGCACACACACACACATACATATACACTCAGAAATTCATCTTTTTTGCCAAAAATGGGGGGGTTTTAAGACTTTTAAAAATATGAGAAGTCTCTCGGAACTTAGGTCTGTGGGAACTGTTGGCTGTTCAAATGATTTTCTGACTATTTTAAGTTAACTTTCCTCAAAATAGCAATTTCCTTAACATGCTAACTATTGAACTCTCTAAAGAAGAATATTGTGAGTGTGTCAGAATCTGGGAGTGGGGAATGAGCTGTCTCTGTCTGCACACCCTCACCCCAACACACACACATATTCACATTCGTATTCTCTCTCTCCCTTCCCCTACCCCAATATTGATATTTTCTTACAGGATGACTCCCTAAGAAAGACAAGACAGACAACATCATACAGAAGAGCCGGTGTACTTTAGCATTCCTTTCTTCTCCTGTATCCAAAAGAAAAATTATTAAAGAATGAGTGTAACGTTGAGGCATAAATTTAAAAAATATAACCAGTTTCAAAGTAAGGTAAACTACTCAAGGTAATAGCCAATCATGATAAGACCCCAGAGAATACTCCCAAAAATATTTAAAAACAAAAAAAATTAAATACTTTATTTTAATATAAATATTCCTCACTTGCAATAATATCAATCCCATAAAGCATTAACTTCAAAAGCTAAATATTTGCTTTTTACATATTATCAACTCTCTTAATCTTAAATCATTAGCATCTCAAAAGAAGAAACAAGAAAAAACCTTAGTTTACAGTGAACTCACTGTGACCAATTAATTAATGTTGTGGGAAAAAAAAAAAAAAAACAACTAAAGCCAGGGAATTATCAGCTGAGTTTCAACATGATTTAAACTTACATGGTTTTAAAAGGCAAATCAAAATGAATTAGGGATAGTTACAACACTAAATTTCCTGAACTGTCCATTCCTATCACAGACTTCAATGTGCCATTTAGCCATTGTTTGGTCTCTTAAATGTCCTTGGTTTCTTCTAAGGGAAGTAGTTAAAATACCACGTTTAGTAAAAGTCATACAGACAAATATACCAAAATATTCATCTTAATATACAAATGCAATCATGTTGTCAACCCACTCAAAAACTTCCAAGATACTCCAGTACCTCCAGAATTAAGTATAAATTCATAAACAAGATATCCAAAAGAACTCCTCAGTGTATGTCTGCTAAATGAACATAGTACTCCCTCTCACCCAGCCCCACCAGCCAAATACTCCAAGTAAAATAACCCTGCCCTAAATGTCCTTATATCTTAAGTCCTTAAAGATAAGTTTATTTTCTTTTCATTATTTAGCTCATAGCATTGAGCACAGTCTCTTATATGTTGGTGCTCCAAAAATATCTGTTTAACTAAACTGAACCATCATGAAAGCAAGAAACTACGTTAAACTGTAGTTCTAGATTAGCAATATGTCAATTACCACCAAGAGGACCAAAATGTTTGAAAGTATCACCATATTCACATGACAATTCCATAAGAACTGCCATTATGTTTTATTCACCATGCCTCTCCATCCCTGATAGTCCCTCGCATCCACTAGAACCAAAAGTATTTACTGAATGAATGAATAGCATCAAAGTAAAAATAATATATGGTGAAAGTCCTGAAATAATTAGTTTTGGTATGTGACACTTAAGAGACTGTGATTCAAAATTATTACAGAGTTTAGTATCCATCTTGGTATTACAGAGTTAGAACTAAGTCAAAAGACTAAGTACTCATTGTATGCCTAACACTAGAAACACTAAGATCTATTAAGAAGAGAGGGGAAAGGTTAAGGTTAAATCTGCTCTTAAAAAAATAAAATAAAGAGATAAAGCCTACTGGAAAGACAATATAAAAAAATATAGGAAATAAAGGAAGCATGGCTGAGAACTCTACAAGGAAAATATGCAAATTAGGAGAAAAATCATTCAACCACAAAGAATAAATTGTGGAAGCCCAAAGTGGACACCAAAGGAGCAGAATGATCCTTAGATCCCTTAGTATTTCATAAAACTCTGACTTCAAAAGCATACTCAGATTAAACTTAAAGCTCTAGTAATTATTAGAGCCTAGGTACAAAGTCTTTTTCTTTTCACTACAAAACAAGAGATTATTATCAGCAGGCAAAGTACCAAAAAGGGGCACTAATTAGGATACTCCCTGACTGTTCCCTGTTTCCAAAGCAGGATGGTATATCATAAAACAACAAATTGAACAAATATGGAAAGAATATCAAATGTAGATATAGTACCAATAAGTAGTGGAAAGGGCAGTGATTTTTGATTCAGAAACACAAGATGATAAGGTTTTGAATTCTGGCTTTCACAGACACATCCTAGATATGTGACTTGGGTACTTTGTTTAATTTCATCCAGTTGGTATCTTCAAATGCAAAATAAGCCTTATTATAACCTCTATACCCCAATGGGTTGCTAGAAAGACTAAAGGAGGGGAGGAGGGAACCTGTATTAACTACCTGGTACAGTACATAGAACATGGTAGGAATGTATGGCAATCTTAAACCAAAATTTAGCATGCTTTAAAAAAAGTATCAAGCCAACTTCCCCCAGCACCCATACTTATTTATACCTTGGATATCAGATAATTTAGTTATTAAGTCTCACTCTTTACATACCAAAGGATAGAAAAGATCTCAGAGGAAGGTTAGGAAAAAATGTGCCAGGAAGTTGGAAATGGTTCAATTCAGAAATGTCAATTTTTATTTGCTAAAGTACTCAGTAAAGCAGTGATTCCCAGGCTCATGAATTTCATTCACCTGTAACATTTCAGAAACTACTGGAGAACATCGTAGGGTTGTCAGCCTTGTGAAAAGCCCATCAGGATGTTTGTTTGTTTATTTGTTTGTTTGTTTGTTGAGATGGAGTCTCACTCTGTCACCCAGGCTGGAGTGCAGTGGCACAATCTCGGCTCACTGCAACCTCTACCTCCCAGGTTCAGGCAATTCTCCTGCCTCAGCCTCCTGAGTAGCTGGGACTGCAGCCATGTGCCACCACTTCTGGTTAATTTTTGTATTTTTTATTAGAGACAGGGTTTCATCATGTTGGTTGGCCAGGTTGGTCCTGAACCTCCTGACCTCAGGTGATCTGCCCGCCTCAGCTTCCCAAAGTGCTGAGATTACAGGCGTGAGCCACTCCGCCTGGCCCCAGTCAGGAAATTTTTTAAAGAAATAGATTATAATCACCAATATTCTCTTAAAAGACAATACTAATACAAATAAGTAGGAAGTAAAAAATGTCATCACTAAGTGTAGTCCTCTAACTGAATAAATTTTAGCTTTAACTTACTTACATTAGCTCTTTTTCGTCCATTATCTTAAGACCATCCAAAACTTTAACATAGGATAGTAACTGAGAACCTCTGTTACAACTCAGCATTATCCATTTTTAAGGAACTTAGGAACAACTATTATAAAGAACTCAGAAAACAAACACAAAAAGTTTTTCACTTCCAGGAACAAAAGAAAAACTGGTTCCTATTCAGGCCTAGGTGAGGAAACAGACATTTTCCATAAATATTCTGACTTGTTAAAATCTCACTACTGTAAGAGTTCTGGAATCAAAAAGTGAGACAAAGGCTCCCTCTGCTGACAAGTAGGCAGTACGATCCCATTAAAAATCTTCCCAATATTAATTGGATACTGCATAGGCTTTTACTATTCTCTATCAAAGACTGGCTTTATTTTATGCCTTAAAACAGGAATTCAGCTGCATCAGATATGAATGTGAAGGACATGTGTAACTACGTAACACTCCTTGTGTATTCCAATAGATATTTCTAAATCAGCTTTCAAAATTCTTGGTTTCTGCTCTATGCTCTAAAAGTTAACTGAGCTCCAATGTCATACAAGGAGGAAATTAAACAAGGAAGGCTAAAGAATTGAGACAGGTTTTAAGAGGGTTTGAGGAACAACGGTAGTAATCTATGAATACATTGATGACCTTTTCTAACAGAAGTCCAATGAAATTAACAGAACCAAATGAAAGACTTCCGAATTAACAGTAATAGCCATTTACAACCTGGTCCATACATTATTAGCACATCCAACTATTCTATAACTTGGGAACGTCAAGAATTATTGTCCTCATTTACTGTGGAGAGACCTAAGGCTCAAGAAAGTTCAAATGATTTATTAAAGGACACACAGCTGGTAAGTAGCAGGGCCAGAACTCAACACTACGTCTTCTAACCTTCCTACTGTTTCTCCAACTGAATGTTATGCATAGTGTAGGTACCTAATGACATAATTTCTAAATTCCTTTCTGATTCCAAATTTAACATGGTCTATCATTACCATAGCATTTTATATGCTTATAAGTAACATCTAATTTAAATATAAAATGTTAAATATTTCACTTTACCAGACAAAACTTGATGCTGAATTATTTGTTAATTGCTTGCAAATGTAAATAAAATCAAACAATAAGTAGAGGACAAGTAGAGGAGGAGAATAGCATATAAGACCCTGATTCTCAGACTAAAATTACTGTATAAAATGTTTGTTCAAAGCAGTACTTTTAAGTACATCAATATGCTGCAAAAAAAAAAGTAAATAAAATTTAGAAGCTGAAAACTAAGTAAAAGTGTGAACCCCATAAAGGTAAAAAGAGCTGTTGGGCATTTTCCTAAATCAGACAACCATAAGCTTCAGTTTTCCTGCTCTCAAATGAGATACAGTAAAGGAGAAAAAACTTGTGGACCACCTTTTGTGGGGAATCTAGTAGATCCTCATATTGACTTTATCTCCCCAGTACAAAGCAAAGACCACAAAGAGCTCTACCTCTACTGTAAGGAGAACTTGTAAATAGCATTCTCCCTCAAGCCCAGGAGAAAGCAAAATAAAGTACACATCTCAAAACCTGGAACCAGATGAAGGAAAAAAAAATCTATCCTAGGAATTCATAAACCCCAAACTGATTTTAATGCGGGTTTGCAGACTAAATTCATTCTATTGGACGACCCAAGAAACCTCAGTCTGTGATTTTAGTATAAAGTGATACTGGGTTGGAAGTACCACCAAACATCTGACAAAAGATTACTCAAATCTTTGAAGAAAGACACCAATCATTCCCATTGATAATGTTCAAAAGAATATGACCTCACAGTCAAAGTTACAATACACAAAAAATTGAAGGTAACATGACCAAGAAACAGCAAAAATAATAGAAAATGAGATGAAAACTGCAAAGACTTTGTGTACTGAAATTGACAGAAAATATAAAAATATTACACTTTCTGTTTAAAGAAATAAAAGCAGGTATTAAAAATGATTAAGAGACCTTATCAATGACCAAGCGAAATTTTTTAAAGAACAGAAATTTGAGAAATAAAAAATATAATAATTAAGAGTGAACAAAGTTAACAAAACTCTAAGAGCAGTTTTAATAAGAATTTGTAACTAAATAGCAGTGATTTAGAAAGCAAAACAAATAAATCTAAAAAAATCCAAGATGCATCAAAATAATAGAGATGAATGGAAAATACACGTGAAGTTAAGAGACATAAAGAATAGCGTAAGATGGTCTAACTTATATCTAACTGGATTTTCACAGGTACATAATAGAGAAAATATGGAAAAGGCAACATTCAAAGAAATAATGGCTGAGAATTATCCAGAACTGTTGAAAGTCACCAATGCTAATCCAGTTTTAAGTCCAATAAATCCCAAGTGGGATAAATAAAAATAAATCCTCCCTTAGATACCTGATAAGAAACTGCAGAAGCACAGAGAATGTCTTAAAAGCAAATAGAAAAAGACTGAAACCTAACTTCTTTCTATCAATGGAAGCCAGAGTAGAGTGGAATGTTATATATTGTGTAGGAAAAATAACTATCAACATAGCTTTGCCTACCTAGTCTTCTCCTTGCCCTCCCCTCCAAAAAATGTTTTAAAGTAATAAAACAAAGATTTCATTCACAATAGCCACCAAGCAATTAGGTTCCTAACACACTAACGCTAGGTCAACTTCGAGATCTTGACTTGCTCAGGAAGGCTACATTAAGTAAGGTCAAATTAAGTAATATACCCCTAAGATACACCCTTATTCACATGGTATCTTTTCCCTCGTAATGGTTGTGATTTGACACCTATTGCTATCTACTTAATCATTATCTACTTAATGTTTATCTCCCTCCCCAAACTTAAAGAAGCCACAGACCTCGATTTTGTATCCATAGTGCCTACCAGGGTGCTGGCATATAAATGGAAGAAAAGAAGGAAGTGAGCAAGTGGGGTGGGAAGGAAAGAGACAGAGAAGATCTAACCAACCAAAAAACTAATACAGGTAAAACATAAAATTTTTACTGAAAGACATAAAAGAATATCTAAATAAATAAGATATACTGTGTTCCTGGATGGGAAAAATTGTATCGCAAACATGCCAGTTATGCATTACAATAATTTATAGATTTAATGCAATGCCAAATAATATTCTAAAATAATTTTTTTCATGGAACTCAATAAACAATCTTTTAAAGTTCAAGGGGGAAGTGAAAAGGAGCAAAAATAACGTAGAAATTTTTTGAAGAACAATGGGTGGGCCCAGTGGCACACGCCTGTAATCCCAGAACTTTAGGAGGTCAAGGTGGGAGAATTGCTTGAGCCAAGTTCAAGGCCATCCTGGGAAACACAGCAAGACCTCATCTCTACAAAATAAAAAAATTAGCCAGGCATGGTGGCGCCTGCCTGTTGTCCCAGCTACTCAGGAAGCTAAGGTGCGAGGATCAGTTGAGCCCAGGACGTCAAAACTACAGTGAGCCATGATCATGGCACTGCACTCCACTACGGGTGACATAGCAAGACCCTGTCTCAAAAAAAAAAAAAAAAAAAGAACAATGAAGAATGATTAGTCCTCCTACACAGCAAAACATACTGTACATTAATATTTTTATATGGCATGGCATTCATTATAGATAAACTACAGACAAATAAGTCAAAGGAAATAAATAGTCTAAAAACAAATTAATGACTATGGGAATTTAGCACATGAGAAAAGAATATTCATAAAAGGTACCTGGATAAATGTTTGGGGGGAAAACGGGAGCCCTACTGTAAACCAAATCTTTAAAAAATGCTTTTTTAAGACAGGGTCTTGCTCTGTCACCCAGACTGGAGTACAGTGGCACAATCACTGCAGCCTCAAATTCCTGGACTCATGGGATCCTCCTACCTCAGCCTCTGAAGCAGCTGAGACTACAGGTGTGCAGCACCACCATGCCTGGCTAATTTTTTATATTTTTTTAGAGATGGGGTCTACATTGCTCAGGCTGGTCTTGAATTCCTGGCCTCAAGCAACCCACCTGCCTCAGACAACCAAAGCACTGGGATTATAGATGTGGGCCACCATGCCTAGTCCATATCTAAAAATAAATTTAAGAAAAGATATTAAATATTTTAGAATGTTAGTATAGGAAAGGTCTTAATGAGAATACAAAGATCAGAAGCCATAACAAAAGATTAAAATATTTGATATCATAAAAAATTAAAACATCTGTATGATTAAGCAAAGTTGGGGCATGGTGGCACGTGCCTGTAATCCCAGCTGCTTGGGAGACTGAGGCAGGTGAATCGCTTGAACCAGGGAATCAGAGGTTGCAGTGAGCCGAGATTGCACCACTGCACTCCAGCCTGGTGACAGAGCAAGACTCTGTCTCAAAAAAAAAAGTTAAAAAGATAACCCACCACTCATAGGCTGTGTGTTCATGGGCAGATTGCTTAATCTTGCAAATCTTAAATTTTCTCATGCCTAAAAGGAGAATGATCACCTATTTTACAGGGTTGTTTTAAGGATTAAATGAGAAAGTTTAGTTTAAATCCTTAGCGTAGTCGTAGGTAGTAGCACCAAGTAAGTCCCCAATATATTTTTTATTATTATTATAAATTATGCAAATATAAGAAGATGTCACTTTTGCCTGATGAAGATTAGGAACTTTTAAAAACTTTCAAAAAATGATACTACCTGGTATTGGCACAGATATTACACACAGCTAATGAAAACATAAATTAAGCCCATCTCTGTGACATAAGACAATTTAAAGTATGCGTCAAAAGCTTTTTGTCCCAATTATCCAGTCCTGGGATTTGATTCTAAAGAAATATCAGAAATGAACACTCATGGAGATTCAAATACTGGTAATTTATAACCACAGTATTTTTTAAGCAAAATATTAGAAACAATTCCACTAATAGGGGTATACCACAGAATTCTTTACGACCATTTAGATTTATATTGCAATAGAATAATTATTGACTTGGGGAAATGCTCACAATATTTTTAAGTGAGAAAAGGACTTTAAATGAATAAATACAATATGAATCCACTTTTACTGCATATAAATTCACAGTAAAAAGGCTAAACAAATATCCTAAAATACTCATTTGGTTAAAGCTCTCAGTGGCAAAAATAGAAAATACTTTTTCCCTCTTAATGCAAACTTCATATGAAGTTTTCTACAATGAGCATGTTACTTAAGTTAAAATAAAAACAAGGGTTGGTCATGTTGTCTCACACCTGTAATCTTAGCACTTTTGGAGGCTGAAGTGGGCGGATAACCTGAGGTTGGGAGTTCGAGACCAGCCTGACCAACATGGACAAACCCTGTCTCTACTAAAAAAAAATACAAAAATTAGCCAGGCGTGGTGGCCCATGCCTGTAATCCCAGCTACTCAGGAGGCTGAGGCAGGAGAATTGCTTGAAACTAGGAGGTGGAGGTTGCAGTGAGCTAAGATCACGCCATTGCACTCCAGCCTGGACAGCAAGAGCAAAACTCCGTCTCAAAAAAAAAAGACCTTTGAGGAATCACACTCCCCACTATTCCTGAAGTTCAGGCCCCACCAATGACTGACTCTGCCATGGGACATGATGATCAAAGTTTGGGCACACATTTTTTAAAATTATATGTTCAAACAAGTATATTGAACCTTGGCAAGAAGGCAAATGTGTTAGAAGACTTTTAGCAAAAATGGTGACCTAAATATTGGCGGATTTATATCCCTCTTTCCAAAAGCACTTAGATAATAAGCAGTCAGTCTGAAAAGACTATTGTTATTTAATGAAGCAAACAATGTCCACTGTATATGAAATGGCTCTCTATTCTTGAGGATGAGGGAGGAGAGGAAGAGAAGAGAGGACAGAAAGAGCAGGCTTTCACCTCATCAGAAAGCAGTTGACACAATTTCTATCCACTGAAATTTGTCATCTGAACCATCAAAAAGCTAGACTTCTACTGATCTTGATTGTCACAAGAGTAAAAGTTTGAATAAGCATCCATTACTGAGAAGCATACCTAGAGCTGATAACTCCTGAATCTTTATCAATTTATTTTCATAGAGTGAAAAGTCAATGAAAATCTTCCATTAGCCAAATGAGCTTTCAGTGAGAAGGTTAATTTAAATGGTTGTTGAAGAAGGTACTAGATGAATGTGGTAATCCTGAAGTGAGGAACCTCTTCCTCTGAGCTTATTTGATCAAGCTCTCTGCAAACTTTCTAGAATATTTAGCCAACTGCCTCTATTTTCCACCACAAGATCAACACATACCACTACTCTTAAGTGAAATTAAATGTAAATGCTAAAATATATGTCACAGACAGATCAAGAGGATACACACCCATGGGCTTTACTGTGAAGGCATATACTAAGGCAGAGTGAGCCACTGCAAAAACACACTGTCCATAATTGAAATTTTAGAAGCAATCTCAATGACTAAATAATGAAATATCCAAATATAGAATTGTACATAGCTCAAAGAAGAACAAAAGTCTGTGTGTTTGGACATGAAAAGATGTTCGTGTAACTGAAATGAGGAAGTTACAAGCTAATATACAGAGTGACCTCATTTATGTAAAACAACATAAAACAGAACCAAATATGTTTAAACGCATTGAACATTGTATCCAACTGCAAGGTTGCTCACTATTTTATTTACCTTGGCACAAGAGTGAGATTTCATCTGCAGAAGGGAAATGAAAAGGAACTTTTCAGTTTTGGTTTAATAAAAATGTATTCATTTTATATTTTTAATATATAAAGAATTACAAATAAGTTCAATGATTTATAAATATAAAAACTATTGAAAGCATTAGATATACATCAACAGATGACTGATTAAATTAATTATAATGTGTATGCATGTGTAAAACACAAATTGTACATCATTAAAAATGATGAGGTAAAAGGGTACAAAGTTTCAATTAGACTGGAGGAGTAAGTTTTAATGATCTATTGTACTGCGCAGTCACCACAGTTAATAACAATGTAATGTATATTTCAAAATTGCTAAAAGAACAGATTTTTAATGTTCTCACCACACAAAAAAAATAAGTTGATAAGGTGAAGGATATGTTAATTAGCTTCATTTAATCTTTCTACAATGTATACATAGATCAAAATATTACATTGTACCCCATTAATATATAAAATTGTCAATTAAAAATACATTAAAAACAAAAACAATCCTACTAGCACATATTATAATGTGTTGTATAAATATTTATAAATTATGTATTTTTTAAATGATGAGGTAGATTTATATATATTGCCATAGAAAGACAGGCACAGTATATTGTAAGGGGAAAAGCTTATAATGGACAGTATAACCCATTTTGTTTAAAGTATGTATGTGTATATAAATAAATATATAAAATTCTGAATTAGCAATCACAATTAGTCATAAAATTTAACAACATCCACAGTCGTAATTGTTTTGTATTCATTTAATTGTATTCTCTAATTTTTTTTCTTTTTTTTTTTTTTTTTTGAGATGGAGTATCACTCTGTCGCCCAGGCTGGAGTAAAATGGTACAATCTCGGCTCACTGCAGCCTCTGCCTCCTGGGTTCAAGCAATTCTCCTGCCTCAGCCTCCTGAGTAGCTGGGATTGCAGGTATGTGCCATCACACCCAGCTAATTTTGTATTTTTAGTAGAGATGGGGTTTCTCCATGTTGGTCAGGATGGTCTTGAACTCCCAACCTCAGGTGATCACCTGCCTCAAGCCCCCCAAAGTGCTGGGATTACAGGCATGAACCACCATGCCTGACCTTGTAGTCTCTAATTTATAAACAATACAGTAGTGGTGTAATAAGGAAAAATACTTCTTAAAGTAGTTTCATTACTTTCATTTTCGTTACTCAAAAAGAGCTATATATCTAAAGTTCAAGAATAAATAAATGCTAAGCCAGTTTCTTGTCAGACAAAGTGAAAAGTAAAAAGATTGTTTATATAATTTTAAAAATATATAAAATTTGGGAGAAAATAAACAAGCATTTCCGGTAAAGGTGATTAAGAGTCTGGAATCAACTCTACTTTTCCCCTTCACTTCTGGTATATGTATCCACTACCTCAGTGACTTTGAATCTTTAGTGCATACATATTTCCATCTTCAGTCATGTGGATCACTTTAAAAGTCCAGTTGATTTTGTCAAGGACAAAAAAGTGGCCAGTAAAGGCACAAACTTAATTTAATGTTATTCCAACAGAAGCTGCTACATTTTAATGCATCTTTATAAAACCCATAAAACAAGCACTATAATGAAAAAGAATGCCACAAAACTACTAACATGATGACTTTTAGCCTTTTTAGTGCACAATGGGCAGTCAACAGCTTTTTTTAATTCTGAGGCCCAAATGTACTATAAGGTTTATAAAAGAAAACTCTACTCCCAAGTTCAAAATTCTCATTGCTTAAAAGTAGTAATAAATTCCCTAGTAAAACATTGGATTCTGGTTTTAATTAGAAGTAAATGTGCTAAGATTGCCACCTCCTGCTCAAGAAAAAGGCAAGTCCTTCATGACCTATGTCAGGTGGACTTTCAAAAGACCTCAGATCTGAATCCTGTCATAAAAAAAGAAAGAGGAAGGGGAATAGAAGAATATATATTTTCATGTGTAAACATAAATGATGCCACTTAAACTATTCAATGCTACCAAATGCAAAATTCTCACTCCTAAAAAACATTAAACATATTCTTTCTTTGGGTCCATGTCCTCAGATAACCAATAGAATCCCTTACTTAATGGCATTTTCACATCTAAAAGTCAGTAAGCACTTCCTCCAATAAAATGCTAAAATATACTTGTCACATATTAAATTCAAAACCAAAATATATCATCAATGCCAAATTAAAGGAGAAAAAATGATTATATTATAAAACCACTACTTTTACTACCTTCCATTCAAACAAATTTCTATGATGAAACAATGAATGTTGAAAAAAATCAGTATTTCCCAAGAACTTTTTCTCCGTTCCCTTGAGACTGCCATTATGCCATTCAAACCTTAAAATGTTCAGATGTTTTTACCCGTGTCTGTATATACTCATATATTCATATATACACACATATACATATATGTGCATGTATATAAATGTGTGTGTGTGTGTGTGGATAGATGGAGGGATGGAGATAGATAAAAAGATATAGATATATAGATAGATATCTATATATGATAGATGATAAATAGATTTCAAGGGGGACAAAGTTTCAGCTATGCAAGATGAATAGCTTCTGAAGATCTAATGTAAAACAATGTGAATATATTTAAAAATATTGTATTGTACATAGTTGCTAAGAGTGTAAATCTTAAATACTCTCACAAAAATAGGAAGGGAAGGAAAAAATGCTAACTATATGAGGTAATGGAACGTTAATTGCTTGATTGTGAATATTTTATAATGCATGCATATATCAAATCATCAAGTTGTAAACCTTAAAAATATACAATTTTTAATTGTCAACTATACCTCAATAGCTGGGGGAAAAAATTATAGCAGTCTCCCCTATCCACAGAGAATACATTCCAAGACCCCCAGTGGATGCCTGAAACCTTAGTACCAAACCCTATACACACACTGTTTTTTCCTATACATACATACATATGATGAAGATTAATTTATAAATTAGACACAGTAATCTTGCACTTTGGGGCCATTATTCAGTAAAATTAGGGTTATTTGAACACAAACACTGTGATCACCACCACAGTCGATGTGATCATTGAGAAGGCTACTAAGTGACAAACAGGAGATCAGTGTCTACAGGGTGGATATGTGGGACAAAAAGATGGTTCGCATCCTGGGTGGGACAGACATCAGCCAGAATGAAGAGCAATTTAAAACTTACGAATTGTTTATTTCTGGATTTTTCAATTTAATATTTCTGGACTACAGCTGACCTCAGGTAACTCAAACCACGGAAAGTGAAACTGTGGATATGAGGGGACTACTGTAAATAGAAGCACGTGCAGGCACCTGGCACAGTCCCAGTCATATAACCTACGGTCAAAAAAAGGTTTGTTTTTCTTAGCTTTTGGAAAGAAATAGAAATTTCAAAGTTAAAAGCCTTTATTAAAAGACATCTTTAACACAACAAAAAGATATAGCATCAGCAGTTGTTTGATTTTTCCTTCTTAAATCAAATACACTCTTCATCTATGATAGCTGAACAGCTGATTACTGTCTTCTTATTTTGGGATGCCAGTTATACGATACCAGTAGCTTTTATAAGAAAAAAATGCTTGATATGACAGAAAACATAGTGTATGAAATACAATGTCCTTCCTCCTTATAGAAAGTTCATATCCTTTAATAAGTATCACATAAAATAAAATCAGCTATTTGTCAATAAACCTCTAATGATTCCAAAAATAAACTCAGCAAAAAGTTAATAATGAAAAGCTTCCCTCTTCTAGGTAAAATGATACTAGACAGATTATTTGTAGTTTATAAAAAAACTTTTTGTGACCTAGTGACATTTTATTAACTCCTTGAAATCATTCAAAATTGCAATGGTACATTCTAAGAGAAAATAAAAACCAAACAAAAAGAGAAAAAACAAAAACGAAACAAAAAGAGAAAATAAAAACAAAAATAAATTAACACTTTTGCATCACCAATAGCCACCCAAACAATGGGTGCCAAGATTCAGATCTAACCTTGAAGATTACTTCAGCTTTCCAGGAATGGCTCATTTCTCAACCCCCCCTATTTCTTCAACGGATAGCATGCATCATTCTGAGAAATTTCTAATTGTTAAATTCTGCTAAAGGCTTAAGTCAAAGAACAAATGCTTCTTGTTACAAAACTCAACAATTGTAATAGAATTATGGGTTTAACATATAAAGTCCTGAAACCACTTTCTAAACAGATGAATTGTTTGAGAGTTACGACTTTCCTTAAATTTGCCTACACCAAAACACATGTTGTTTCAATTATATAGCAAAGACTATGGCTTCTGTTCAAACCTAGATTTTATTGTTTATAAAATTAGAAACAGATACACATACATATAGATATATACACACACATATACAAGCATATACACCTAGGCCATATATTATACATGAACAGTTGAAAGGTTTAATGTGTTATGTAAGAAGTTACTTTACACACATATGAGGAAGTTAGTATTAATCTCACAAATGGATAATTCATTCATAAACAACCCTTTTTATCTCAGAGATATCCTTGTACATGTTATCACAATTATTTATACAATTCAGACAAACCTAAGGAAGTAAAAATAATGATGAGCTCTAGCATCTTTATTTTCTTAAAAAAAATGAAGAACTGTTTAAAATCACAGTTTACCATTTTAACCCAGGAAGGGAGGATTTAATTACAATCTACAAAGTCTCTAAGTGTTCACCAAAACCACACTACATTTTTCATCAGTACTTGACTTAAAAGTACATGTATTTCTATTTATATCTAAACTTTAGTATTAAAGGTGATTTTAATTTTCTTCTTAATAAGTTTCTGCATTTTTCCAAATTTTCTTAAAATTATTAATAGATTACCTGTATAATTTTTAAAATGAAATAACTTTAGAGCAAGAATTAAAACATCTGACTATGATAACTAAATCAGAAAGATTGGTATTGCTATAATATTCACTTCCTCAAAATAAAATGTGTAATAGTACCAAAGAACTAATCCATTAATTTATGACTTCTCATGGTTTGTTCAAATGGGACATATATTAAATTCTAATTCAGATCTAACAGTTGTAACAAGAGAAGAAAAGAGGAGTATAAGTTATACTTGCAATGCAGTCCTTAATTTTTGTTAATATTCATCCTATAATGTTGAGCAGTAGGGGTGATTTTGTCCCCCAGTGGTTGTCACACTGGATGGGGGAGCAGAGGGGTACTACTGGCATCTAGTGGGTAGAGGCCAGTGATGCTTCTATTTATCCCATAATGGTATATAGGACATCCTCCACAACAAAGAATTACCTAGACCAAAATGTCAACAGCGTCAAGGGTAGTAAAACCCTGATGTAGAGAAAGAAATTCTGTTTCAATTATAAATCAAACCCTGAAAACAAAGAATTCTAATTCAAAAAGTCATTCCTGTCTATTTCTTTTGAAGGATACTCTAATTCGGATTTCCCAAGCATCTAAATTACCTACTTCTTTAAAATAGTTTTAAAAATAAAGGGTCCAAAATCCAAATGACACTCTTCACAGAAATAGGAAAAAAATCCCAAAGTTTATATGGAACCATAAAAGTTTATATGGAACCAAATAGCTAAAAAAAAATTCTGAGAATGAAAAACAAAGTTGGAGGCACCACACTCTCTGACTTAAAATTATATTACAAAGCCATAGCAATCAAAACAATATGGTCCTGGCAAAAAAAAAAAAAAAAAGACACATAGGCCAGAGGAACAGAATAAAGAGCTAAGAAATAAACCCAAATTAATACAGTCTGCCAACAGCACCAAGAGGATACAATAAGTAAATAAAGAACAGTCTCTTCAACAACTGGTGCTGGAGCCAGGCACAGTGGCACATGCCTGTAGTCCCAGCTACTCAGGAGGCTGAGGAAGGAGGATCACATGACCTCAGGAGTTCATGGCCAACCTGGGCAACATAGTGAGACCCCATCTCAAAAAAAAGGGTGACAGAAAAACAGAATTCCCACATGCTAAAGAAGGAAATTGGGTTCATCTTACACTATACACAAAAATCAATCCAAAATGGATAAAAGAATAGATATTGGCACAGATGTGGTGAAAAGGGAACACTTGTACTCTGCTGGTGGGAATATAAATTAGTACGACTTCTATGGAAAACAATATGAAGATTTCTCAAAGAACTAAAAGCAGATATATCATAAGACCCAGCAATCCCACTATCCTGGGTATCTACCCAAAGGAAAATAAGTCATTACATAAAAAACACACCTGCATGCATATGTTTATTGCAGCACAATTCACAGTTGTAAAGATATGGAATCAACCTAAGTGCCCATCAATTAATGAGTGGATAAAGAAAATGTGCTATATATACATCATAGAATACTACTCAGTCATAAAGAAGAACAAAATAATGTCTTTTGCAGCAACTTCATTGGAAATGGAGGCCATTATCCTTAGTGAAGTAACTCAGGAACAGAAAACCAAATACCACAAGTTCTCACTTATAAGTGGGAGTTAACCCACGGGAACACAAAGGTGTACAGAGTGGTATACTAGACATTGCAGACTCAGAAGCAGGCAGGGCGGAAGGGAGGTGAAGGATGAAAAACTACCTGTTGGGTGCAATGTGCACTATTTGGGTAAAGGGTACACTAAAATCCTAAACTTCACTACTCGCTATACAATTCATCCATGTAAGCAAAAACACTTATACCTCTAAAGTTATTGAAAAAAATTTTTTTTAAATGTAATGGATAAAAGACCTAAATATAAGACCAGGAACTATAAAACTTCTCTAAGAGAACACAGTGGGAAAGCTCCTGGACACTGGCCTTGGCAATGATTTCTTGGAAATCACACCAAAAGAGAAGGCCACAAAAGCAAAAATAAATAAATCAGACTACAGTCAAACTAAAAAGCTTCTATACGGCAAAGGAAACAATCAATGAAATGGTAGCCTACAGGCTGGGAAAAATATTTACAAACCGTATATCTCACAAGGAGTGAATATCCAAAATTTATAAAGAACTTATACAATTCAATAGTATCAAAACAATCTGATTTTTAAATGGGCAAAAGACATAAATAGACATTTCTCCAAAGAAGACATACAAATGGCCAAGAGGTATATGAAAAGGTGCTCAACATCATTAATCATCAGGGAACTGCAAATCAAAACCACTATGAGATAGTTCCTCACACCCATTAGATGGCTATTATCAAAAAGGCAAAAAACAACAAATGTTGGCAGTGGTGTAGAGAAAGGGGAACTCTTGTATACCGTTGGTGGAAATGTAAATTGATATAGCCATTATGGAAAATAGGATGGAGGTTTCCAAAAAAATTAAAAATAGAATGATCACATGACCCAGAAATCCCTTTTCGGGGCATATACCCAAATGAAATGAAATCACCATCTTGCAAAGACATTTGCACTTCCATGTTTATTGCGGCATTATTCACAATAGCCATGATACGGAAACAACATAAGTGTGCATCAGTGGACAAATGGATAAAGAAACTGTGGTATATAGTTATAATGGAATATTATTATTGTATTACTATAAATATTTGTTATCTAAGAAAGAATGGGATCTTGCCATTTGCCACAACATGGATCAACATGGAGGATATTATGCAAAGGGAAATAAGCCAGACACAGAAAAAAATATATTGCATGTTCTCACTTATATGCAGAATGTAAAAAAAGCAAAACAAAACATAACTCCAATACATAGAACAAAACAGTGGTTTCCAGGGGCAGATGGCAGGGGGAGAAAATGGGGAGACAGAATACACAAAGGAAGTATACAAGGATATGAAGTCAGAGTATAAAAAGTAGCAGATATGTACAATAAACAGGTCTAGAGAACTAATGTAAAACATGAAGACTATAGATAATAAAATTATATTGTATTTGGGATTTATGCTAAATGAGTAGATTTTAGCTGCTCTTGCCACAGAAATGAAAGAAAAATGGGTAACTAAGTGAGATGATGGATACGTTAATTTGTTTCACTATAGTAATCTTTTTAATACCTACATGTAACTCATAAATCATGTTGTATACCTTAAATATACACAATAAAATTTACTTTTGAAAGTTAAAATAAATAAAGCCTAAGTCTTCATCCTCAGTTTTAATTCTCTGTTTTCATTTCCCTCTGTACATCTCAAAAACAAATTATAACTTCATGTCAGGAGATATAAAAATACAGTTGACCCTTGAACAACAACTGTTTGAACTGTGTGGGTCCACTTATACGTGGAGTTTCTTCCACCTCTGCCACCCCTGAGACAGCAAAATTGGGGTTACCTGAAGAGGGGTCACCTCCTCTTTCTCCTCCTCCCCAGCCTATTCAACATGAAGATGACAAAGATGAAGACCTGTATAATAACCCACTTAGACTCAATGAACTGTAAATATATTTTCCCTTCCTTATGATTTTCTTAATAACTTTTTTACTATAGCTGACTTTACTGTAAGAATACCATATAAAACACAAATAACATAGAAAATATGTGTTAATCAACTGTTTATGTTATCAGTAAGGCAACAGTAGGCTAATAATAGTTAATTTTCGGGGGAGTCAAAAGTTATACATGGATATTTGACTTAAAGGAGGGGTCAGCATCCCTAACCCCCACACTGTTCAATGGTCAACTTATAGAGAAAGTTATTCCTCTTCCTTTTGTGACTAAATCTTCTGGAAGAAAGAAAATGAAAAGGTTTCTGAATTTGAATAAAAGAAAATATAATCTAGCTGTTAAGGATTTTTATTTCAAATTAATATTTATTTTATTTTTAATTGCTTCAACTAAATAAAGATTGAAGGATTTAAGGGCAAACGACATGAATAGACAATTCTCAAAAAAGGATATACAAACAGTCAACAAACATGAAAAAATGCTCAACATCACTGATTATCAGGGAAATGCAAATTAAAACCACAATGAGATATAGCACCTTATTTCTACAAGAATGACCACAATTAAAAAGCCAAAAAATAATAGATATTGGCATGGATGTGGTGAAAAAGAAACACTTTTACACTGCTGGTGAGAATGTAAATTAGTACAACCACTATGGAAAACAGTATGGAAATTCTTTAAAGAACTAAAAGTAGAACTACCATTCAATCCAGTAATCCCACTACTAGATATCTACCCAAAGGAAAAGAAGTCATTATATGAAAAAGACACATGTGCACACATGGTCATAAACATGTGTGTTTATATCAGCAACGCAATTCACAATTGCAAAGATATAGAATCAGCCTAAGTGCCCATTAACCAACAAGTAGATAAATAAAATATGGTATATATACACCATGGAGTACTACTGAGCCATAAAAAGGAACAAAATAATGTCTTTTGCAGCAACTTGGATGGAGCTGGAGGCCATTATTCTAAGTGAAGTAATTCAGAAATAGAAAACCAAATATTGTATGTTGTCACTCATAAGTGGGAGCTAAGTTATGAGGATGCAAAAGCATAGGAATGATATAAAGGACTTTGGGGGTAGGGGGAAGGTTGGGAATGGGGTGAAGGATGAAAGACCACATATTGAGTACACTGTATACTGCTCAGCTGACAGGTGCACCAAAATCCCAGAAATTGCCACTAAAGAACTTATCTATGTAACCAAAAACCACCCATTCCCAAAAAACTATTAATTTTTTTTTAATTTTTTAAAAAAGATTAGGCCAGATGCAGTGGCTCACGCCTGTAATCTCAGCACTTTGGAGGATCAAGGCAGGGGATCACTTGAGGTCAGGAGTTTGAGACTAGCCTGGCCAACATGGTGAAACCCCATCTCTACTAAAAATACAAAAATTAGCCAGGCATGGTGGCGTGTGCCTGTAATCCCAGCTACTCAGGAGACTGAAGCACAAGAATCACTTGAACCCGGAAGGCGGAGGTTGCAGTGAGCTGACAACTCCAGCCTGGGCAACAGAGTGAAACTGTGTCTCAAAAAAAAAAAAAAAATTGATGGCTGTAAGGTCCCTAAACAAATTACATAATATATTATCATTCTTGACACAGCTTTTTGAAATTTACTCATTCACTCTTTTTTGGTGCTATGTGGTTTTTAAAAATTGTGGTAAAATATACCATTTTAACCATTTTAGAATGTACAGTTCTGTAGCATTAGGTACATTCATAAGTGCATTGTGCAATCCACCACCATTCATCTCCATAACTTTTTCATCTTTCCTAAGTAAAAGTTTGTATCTATCAAATACTACTCCCCATTCTCCTTTCCCAAGGCCCTGGAAACCACCATTCAATTTTGGGTCTACAAATCTGACTACTCTACTCTAAGAACCTTATGTAAAAAGAATCATACAATATTTGTCTTTTTTGTGACTGGCTTATTTCACTTAACATAATATCTCCAAGGTTCATCCATGTTATGGCATATATCAGTACTCCATTTTTTGTGGTCAAATAATATTCCATTGTACATACACACCATATTTTGTTTATCCACTTATCTATTGAACACTTGAGTTGCTTCCACCTTTTGGCTATTGTGAATAATGCTGCAATGAACAAGGATGTATAAATATCTTTCCTAATCCCTGCTTTTACTTTTTTTGGACATATACACAGAGTGGAGTTGCTGGATCATAATTTTTTAATTGTTTTGAGTATTAATTCTAGCCATTCTAGCCATATTTTGTATCCTTTTGTTTGTTCTGTATAACATTGAAAGTAGAAGAGTTTTCTATAATCCAGCAGCACTTATCTAACACTTACCAATAAAAGACCTATCAGATATAAAATCACAAGAATATGTAACAAAAGTAGACCTGTGTATTTGTTTAAACTCTAAAGCAGATTATCATCTAATGATCAAAAAGCCATTAAAAATCATCTCCAATGTTAATAGACAAAATTCTCCTGGAAAAAAAAAATCTCCACTATAGAGATGAGAAATTTTCCTCTTCTGGGTCACAAATTATCAAGGGGAAAGAGTAAGGATCACTTTTCAAACTGCACAGACAATCACTCACCAGTGAGAATCCATAGGTTCCCCCTCCATATCTTTTTTCCCTTAAGAATGAGATCATTGCCACCAAGGCATTATTACTAAAGGGAGTGTGCTGTACCTTTGGCTATGTTGGAAGACAAAACCACTGAAGGTGCTTATCTAAAAACATCTTCCAGCAAATATATATACAAATGTGTGCATATGCACACACATGTGTACATATATGTATGTAAAATCAATGAGGATAAGTAAAATGTCTGTAGGTCTGCATCATAATTGGGAGTATCAATATGAACCCATAATATAGTTTACCTTTAAATACTAAGTATGTATATTTCCTAACTCTATCCACCACAACAGTGCAGAAGCAATAACCAGCAGGAGTAGTGAACACCACCAGCACCCACACTGTGATCTTCAAATGCCATTTCCCACAAAAAAAAAAAAAAAAGAACCAAGCTCCTTAAAGAAATGGCTGATTCCAGTTCTGGGAGAGGAAATATAAAAGATGAGGCAGGAACATCTCATAGTACAAAGCAAGAAAGCTAACAAAGACTACTGAAGCTATGTCAAAAGGGTTGATGAGCCAACTGGGAAAAGCTCCCTTGGCTAAAGATTGTACAATATTGACATTAACAAAAATAATAACTTCAGATGAGTGCAGTGGCACATGTCCATAATCCCAGCACTTTGGGAGGCCAAGGTAGAAGGACTGCTTGAGGCCAGGAGTTCAAGACCAGCCTGGGCAACATAGCAAGACCCCATCTCTATGAAAAAATATTTCAAAAAGTTAGGCATGGTAGCAGGTACCAGTGATCCCAACTACTTGGGAGGCTGAGGCGGGAGGATCACTTCAGCCCAGGAGGTCAAGGCCACAGTGAGCTGTGATTATGCCACGGTATTCAAGCCTGCGCAAAAGAGTGTGACCTTGTCTCAAAAAATAAATATAAACAAATAATAACAATAATATCAATAAATTGAAAGGCATCACATATTTAAATCCATTAGTTCATTATAATATGAAAACAACAACTACTAATCTGTCATCTTCAAAGGATGCTAGAGAACCAACCCTGAATTTTGAAAACAGGGAAACAACAAAGCATTTATTCTGCCTTTCTCCTAAGAATATATCTCTGGGTAACCTACTAGCTGATAAAGGGAGATTTCTTCCTTTAAATGTATTTCCGTTACATAATAAAAATTATAATATAACCATTTTAATCCCTAATAAATCAGTAGCTCTCTAGCACTGCCTAGATCATCAATGGCTACTGATGCCTCAAAAAGAGAGACAACCAAGGAGCATGTGCCTCCTCACATAAGAATGAAACACTAGCTGTAAAGTTGTACTGCCAAAAAAATCAAACCTGAACCTGACCAGTCCTCTACATCTAACTACAAATTTACAGTAAATGTGGACAGAGGAACACATTTACAAGACACTGTGGGGATGCAATGAGCAAAATCCAGACTGTGGGAAGTTAACAGGACAAACAATCCAACCTATTCAACAAATAAGTTAGGGAGAAGATCGGCGGGGAGGTGAGGGAGAAGACAGAAGGAAAAAAGAGGGAGAACCTATTGTTAATCTATTAACATATTTTTTTAAGCCAGAAAAATTTGGTGTTACTAACACATTATTTTGCCACTGTACTCTCAAGTTAAGCCTAACTGAAATGTTTGCTGTAAGAATGCTTTTAAAAGCCTGAAATGAAGTTACTGCTTTCAAATTATTATTTGCAATTACTGTCATATAAACACAACAGACAGATATAGAACAGTTAAGAATTCAGTCTACAGGGTCATATCCACCAGGTCCAAATCTCAGCTCTGACTTAGTAGCTGTGTAAACCCAAGTAACTAATTTAACTTCTATAACCATCAGTTTCCTTATCTGCAAAATGAGGCTAATTGCACTGACCTGACAACATTGTTTTGGCAATTAAATAAGATAGCACACACAAATAATTTAGCATAGTCATTCATCAAATATGTCCAATGAATGTAGTTATTAGTAGTATTATAAATAATAAATATTTCATATCAGAATTTTAAAAATACAAATCTGACTAATCACAAAATTCCCACTCAAAAAGTAAATATTATATTTACCACATTTAAACACACTGAGACCCATTTAAGGAAACACCACAGAAGATGGAAAAAAGTAATTTTAAATATACTCAGTCAACTTTCAATCTATGTTAACTGATAAGAGCAAACATTTACCAACTATAAAGTAAGAGATTAGAAAATCAAATTAGCAATTATTACTACAAAGTGGCACTAGCCTTGGACTGGAAGCTATCTGTAAAATAGACCCAAATATAATAAATATTAAATAGACACTTGAGCTTTTAGGATTCCATTCATTCAACAAACACAAGTTCTATCAGGCACAGATGAAGAAATAAAGGAAGTCTTCTTTGATCTCAAGTAACTCATAATCTAGTGAAAAAAAAAAAGACAAATTTTAAAAGTGTAAGAGAGCACAGTAAGTGCTTAGAAGAACATACAGAGTATTATAGTTTCACATAAAAGACATTCCTAAGTCTTGGGGGTGAGAGGAAGGTAGGTGTAATTGGTTTCAAGGCCCTCTCCCCCAAAAAGTGAAGCATGAATTCAATCCTGAAGGAGCAGGAGTTGGCTAAATGAAAAACATGAGGAAAAGTGTGTTGTGCATAGGCAGAAGGGTGAGAAAGTTGTTGTTAGACAACTACTGTTTTCAGGTTCCAGTTAGGAGGAATAAGTTCTGAAGATATACTGTACAGCATGGTGACAAGAGTTAATAGTAGTGTACCATATACTTGAAAATTGCAAACAGAGTCTATTTTAAATGTACTCATCACAAAAGAGTGATAAGGATATAAGATGATAGATATGTTAATTAGCTTGAATTAATCATACCACAATGTATACATATATCAACACATCCTGTTATACACAATAAATATATAAAAGTTTTATTTGTCAATTAAAAAATTAATTTGGGGTAGAAATATTGACTGCCATAAAAAATATAAAATAAATGTATATATAATTAAAAAATTAATTTTTTAATGTATTGTGTTAAGTTGGGACCTGAAGTAAGATCAGATCAGGGGGCTTAGCAGGGCCAGAACCTTATATAAACCCTGTTATTCTTCTTACAAGTGATGGGAGCCACTAGGAATTTTTAATTTCTTTTTTTTTTTTTTTTTTGAGACAGGGTCTTGCTCTGTTGCCCAGGCTGGAGTACAGTGGCGTGATCTCAGCTCACTGCAACCTCTGCCTCACAGACTCAAGTGATTCTTTCATCTCAGCCTCCCGAGCAGCTGGGACCACAGGCATGCACCACTACGCCCTGCTAATATTTTTTTTAATTTTTAGTAGACACGGGGGTTTAACCAATTTTGGCAGGCTGGTCTCAAACTCCTGGCCTAAAGTGATCCACCCACCTCAGCCTCCCAAAGTGCTGGAGTTACAAGCGAGAGCCACCGCACCTGGCGCCACAAAAAATTTCAAGCAGGACAAAGACAAGATCAGATTTGTGATTTGAAAATATTACTCTAAAGCAGAAAAATGGAGAATAGAAGGAGAAGAAACCGGGGGAGACCTGGAACAAGATATGAGGCATACAGACCAGTAGGAATGCTCTTTCAGTAATGCACATGAGAAACAGAGAAGGCTCAAATTCAGGCAATAATGGTAGGAATGGTGATGAAGCATCTTCTTCCTTCATTTTCTATGTTATTAGAATTCCCTGTTGAAAGCCACAGGAAATCAGGGCCAACGATCCTTACCCTTTTGCTCACAGGATAAATAAAATGTCACCCATTCCATGCATTCTGCTAGCTTAGGGACTATTCTTCAAACTTTTCTCTTAAACCAACCAAAAAATCAATTTGATATCTTAGTTATAAGAGATGAAAAAATTTAAAAAGGTATAACCGCATATAACATCTATCATTTCTATCAACAGTCACATGCTTGAGACTTTGACTTCTTAGGTAGACACACACACACTACATGAAATTTAAAAGTTTCATAGAGTTCATGCTAATAAACAAGAAGCCAAAAAATATTCAAACACATCATTGTATCTGCTATTGCTAATTATACACTGGCTTCCTTTAATTTACAAAGACCCCCTTATTTCACTGTGTGTATATATAACAGTATTTTCCTTTTAGGATTAAAGTTCTTATACTGTATTTGGTCTTTAACCAAAAGTATTTCATATCATATATGTGTGTGTGTGTGTATATATATATATGATTTTTAAGCATTTCATATCACATATATGATTTTTTAAGTATTTCATATCATATTTTTGACATGAAATACTTTTTAAAAATGTAAACACAAACACACTTCCAAATTCAAACTTGCCACATACCTCAATGAAGAATAGCAACTCTGGCAGGGCTTGTAGGATTGTGAAAATTTTTTAAACAGTTTACAAACAATTAAAAATTCACTCTAGTATAGGAACAATATAAAACCTTTATCTTTAGTTACATGAATTGCCTGAAGTACTCTAGATTTATTCCAGAATTACAACACTTTATCATTTCTGCCTAGCAACAAAATGAGTAACTTAAAAGCAAGGGAATTGTTCTAATCAAGGACATAACCTCCCATAGTAGAAAGCAGTTTTCCCTAATTTTCTTTTCTTGTTAGAATAAAATAACCAAAGATAGATATTTTAATACTGAACTGAAATATCTTTAAATACTTTTTCCATGGAGTTCACAGTACTTGATGATTTCAGTCTCATACGCAATTTTTTAAAATCAAAATATAATTAGCACATTCATTTATTCCAGATATTGACTACTTGCTCTACGTCTGGAACAGACTGGAACAGAGTGGACTATGTACTGGAGATTAAAAACATGAATAAAATATGATCTCTGATCTCAAGAAAGAAATGTTGAAGTCAAGAAATACTAAAATAAAGCATTACATAACACATGCAATAATTAAAGGTAAGGTATGAACAAATTATCTAGGTATAAACAAGCAGAAACAACCAACACAGCAGAGCTTCACAGAGAAAGTGACACCAGCAGAGCTGGGCCTCAGAATAGGCTTTGGCCGCAGTTGATAAGACATCAGTCTGTAAAGACAATCTAGGCAGGAGAAACTGCATGTGCAAAAAAGCACGGCTAAACCTCTAACAAACGCTTTAGATTTTTCTCTTACACTTTAGAGAAGGTACATGGCTTTAATTTTGTAGTTGTAAAACAAATTTCTTAGTATAAATTAAAACCATATAACATGATTTCTTTCTCCTTATCCTTAGCCAAGTGAAATTTTAAACTTGTATTTAAAAGGTGGGCTCAGAGTGTTTCATTTTTGTTATTATTACTCCATGTAAATGTGAGAATTAAAAAGGGCACTAGTATTTGTTTGGTACTAGTCTGTATAAGAATAAACGTAAATAAGTAAACACATGAATTGGACAATGTACAATAGGCAAAATAATATATGTATAAAGGAATATATCACATAGAACTCATTTCTTTACTAATAAAATCACAGCATGTATGCCAGAAAATGAATTATCTTCACATTTCATAAACATAAGCGTGCTCAAAACTGCTTAAATTTAGCCTTTATGTTTATGCACACATTATGTACAAAGTAGTTTTATATATATAGCAATCACCACAATGGTGAAGACAGTCTGACCACAATAGGACACAGCAAACATCAAAGCAAATCTCAGGTGCAGGTCGACTGGAAATAACCTCAACATCGCAATCTCAGAGAGCTTCTCACATTTAGCAACAAGGGGTCAAAGTCAAAAAGAATCAGCAGCATCTGCCCTGACCATCCCTCAACATGGAAATATGCCCCTCCCTTTTTTTTTAACTATGCCATGATATTTAACCTTCAAACTCTTCTCATCATTTCCCCTGAAGAGTTGTTCCCAACTGTGAGGCAATATAAGTGTGAATAGTTTCCTCATCTGCAAAATAAACTGCAATTATAAGACTCTAAGAAAAATGCCTGGCACATGGTAAACACTCATGAAATGGGTGAAACTGTGTCCGGAATTGGTGGGTTCTTGGTCTCACTGACTTCAAGAATGAAGCCACGGACCCTCGCGGTGAGTGTTACAGTTCTTAAAGGCGGCGTGTCCGGAGTTTGTTCCTTCTGATGTTCAGATGTGTTCAGAGTTTCTTCCTTCTGGTGGGTTCATGGTCTCGCTAGCTCAGGAGTGAAGCTGCAGAACTTCGCGGTGAGTGTTACAGCTCATAAAGGCAGTGTGGACCCAAAGAGTGAGCAGTAGCAAGATTTATTGCAAAGAGCGAAAGAACAAAATTTCCACAGTGTGGAAGGGGACCCCAGCGGGTTGCCACTGCTGACTCAGGCAGCCTGCTTTTTATTCTCTTATCTGGCCCCACCCACATCCTATTGATTGGTAGAGCCAAGTGGTCTGTTTTGACAGGGCGCTGATTGGTGCGTTTACAATCCCTGAGCTAGACACAAAGGTTCTCCATGTCCCCACCAGATTAGCTAGATACAGAGTGTCCACACAAAGGTTCTCCAAGGCCCCACCAGAGTAGCTAGACACAGAGTGTCGATTGGTGCATTCACAAACCCTGAGCTAGACACAGGGTGCTGACTGGTGTGCTTACAAACCTTGAGCTAGATACAGAGTGCCGATTGGTGTATTTACAATCCCCGAGCTAGACATAAAGGTTCTCCACATCCCCACCAGACTTAGGAGCCCAGCTGGCTTCACCCAGTGGACCCTGCACTGGGGCTGCAGGTGGAGCTGCCTGCCAGTCCCGCGCCCTGTGCCCGCACTCCCCAGCCCTTGGGTGGTCGATGGGACTGGCCGCGGTGGAGCACGGGGCGGCACTCACCGGGGAAGCTCGGCCACAAAGGAGCCCACGGAGAGGGTGGGAGGCTCAGGCATGGCGGGCTGCAGGTCACGAGCCCTGCCCCACGGGAAGGCAGCTAAGGCCCGGTGAGAAATTGAGCGCAGCGCTGGTGGGCTGGCACTGCTGGGGGACCCAGTACACCCTCCGCAGCTGCTGGCCTGGGTGCTAAGCCCCTCATTGCCCAGGGCCAGCAGGGCCGGCCGGCTGCTCCGAGTGCGGGGCCCGCCAAGCCCACGCCCACCCAGAACTCCAGCTGGCCCGCAAGCGCCACCCGCAGCCCCGGTTCCCGCTCACGCCTCTCCCTCCACACCTCCCTGCAAGCTGAGGGAGCCAGCTCCGGCCTTGGCCAGCCCAGAAAGGGGCTCCCACAGTGCAGTGGTGGGCTGAAGGGCTCCTCAAGTGCCGCCAAAGTGGGAGCCCAGGCAGAGGAGGTGCCGAGAGCGAGCGAGGGCTGCAAGGGCTGCCAGCACACTGTCACCTCTCAAAACCTTCAACTGATAACAGTTGATTACATAAGATGTGTCAATCACCAACACAATGTGTGACAGAAATTGACATTTAACTAATGTTGGTTTCTTATATTGGTTTCTTTCCTTCCTTTGGGCTAGCACACTAGCATGTATTATCTTGTAACTCACCTAGCAAAGAGTTTCACAGAGGAAGCCCGTGGTAAATCCTAACTAACTAAAAGGCTTCTGTAACTACTTCTGAATACTCGCCTATCTCCCAATGCCACATGTGGTTAATAAGTTCTGGCTTGACCAGTTCAGTTACCACACACTATAAAAATAATACCCTAAATTTACAAAAATGGCTTTCTTACCAGGAGCTTAAGCCACTTTTAAACAACAGTTCATTACTGACAATGACAGGGTCAGGCAAATATACAACCATATTTTCAGGGAAATCCAAGGCTAAGACTATGGACCTTATACCAACAAAGTCAGTAAATGGTAAAGCAAGGACTCAAACTCAGAAAGTTTTCCCTGAATTTGAAATTTTTTTCCAGCCCAGAATGTATTTCCTCAAAGGACAACAGTACAATGATTTACATCAATTTTCCAAATATTCACTCAGTAAGTATGTAATCTATATACAGTTGTAATTAAACACTTGTAAAAGGAAAAATGTAAAATCTTTTCTTTATTAATCTGTACCAATGTATCCTTCTCTGTAATGTCTAATTCTAAATATTTTGCTTTTTTTAGGGAGGTTGGCTCTATATTAAGTACAATTATTTTTAAACCTACTACAAATAAAATTAAAATTGTATACAAAATTTAATGTTTTCATCCTATGACCTTTTTATACTTCTGTTTATTTCCTTTCGCCATTTGCTTTTAATGTACAACCAATGAATAATGGTTTTTTTAATGCTTTATTTTTAAAAATGCAATCTTCCAAAAGCTCAGCCAGAAATGTCCATTTCAAAAAGCTTACTCCAGCCAGTTGGCTTGGTCAATGACATATGTGCAAAGTGAAAATGTAACCCATAGTGATTTTCTGCAGGTCAGATGGAATTACTTAGCATACTCAACATGGTTTCCAGTCCATGCCTCAAGAGCAATGTCCTTCGGCTAGCAAGTGTTTCTTTTAAACATCAGACTGGCTACTGTTGTTTGAACGCTAGTGTTATCTCAGCATGGTTAGAATATATGTGCATGCTGAGAATTATAAACATTATTCTGTATCAAAATATTGAAATGTATTTGTATTATGAACATTATATGGAGTCCACATAAAATTTAAGTAATCAGCAGGTAGTGTTTGAGGAGCTAAACATGTTTAATGTTAGTCATTTCTTCCGTTTTCAAAGTTGCTTTAAGCTCAAAACACTTCGTAGATATAATAATGGCTCACGTGAGCAGAAATGCTGAATGTCAAAAAAACTTTAGTGTTAATAAAAATTAGAAACTGCAAATAATCTTAAATTATGCTATAGCAAATGATTAATAATACACAACCTGTTTAGCAAAACCAAAAAATACCATAAATACATCAACATATGAGAAAATTTCATCTAATTTTCTTATATCAAATTTCAATAAATATATTTATTTAAATACATTTAAATATATTTTAAAATATAAACTTCAATAAAAAGAAAGTGTCAAATTTCACCAAATATATTCCTTGCTCTTCTACGGGTTGTATTTTTAGTTGGTTAATTTTTTTTGTTTTTGGAGACGGAGTCTCGCTCTGTCACCCAGGCTGGAGTGCAATGGTGCAGTCTCAGCTCACTGCAACCTCCACCTCCCGGGTTCAAACGATTCTCCTGCCTCAGCCTCCTGAGTAGCTGGGATTACAGGTGTGCGCCACCACCCCTGGCTCATTTTTTTTGTATTTTTAGTAGAGATGGGTTTCACCATGTTAGCCAGGCTAGTCTCAAACTCCTGACCTCGTGATCCACCCGCCTCGGCCTCCCAAAGTATTGGGATTACAAGCATGAGCCACCACGCCCAGCTGGTTAACTTTTTTTTTTAAGGCAATCCCAATTTTACAAAACAATGAATTTTTTTAAAGGCAATTTGGCCCATCCAAGAGACTCTTTCCTTCATACCATATCAATAGGCTAAGAAAACACAAGTATTTACAGCATCAAATAAGGTCAAGATTCTCCCACAAACTATGACTATGTGACAAAGCCAACCACTGTAAACTTTTGCTAATACTATAACTGATTTTCAAGGAGTTTATTACCTGATTGCCTTTATACTTCCCGTAGATTTCTTTTTTTAAAAGATCAGGAAATGTTTTCACAATTAAAAGGCAATTCTTTTTTAGCCCACTGGTTTGTTACCTTGATTGGAATATAGTACCTATCCTTTTTTGTATGGAAAAGAATTACTTTTCTTTGTGCAGACACACTAATCCCTTTCCTTGGCAAACAGAAAACAAAGTTCAGCTTGTTTTTTTGAAGGATAGGACTGAGGCCTAGGTTTGGGAACAAAAAAAATTGTGTGTCAACCAAGAGTAAAGAATTTCTGCTACTAATGGAAGAACCATTCTATTTTTAAAGACAGTGTTTAGAAGGGAGTTAGCCTTATTAAAAGCAGAAGTAGAAATGTCATTACACTAGCCAAAAGAATAGTATGTACATTATGACATTGTATATTTAACAAGAACACAGAAAGCCCAGTGGCCTAGTGTCAGAAGTATGCATTGCCTTGTAAGGGATCAGAGTTCAAGGTCATTAAACAAAGCCTTTGATCCTCAAATGGCCAAGCATAAGGAAACTAGTAACAATGAACTACAGATGGCAATAACAACCCTTTCCCTGCTGAATGCAAGAATCAGCATTCAGACTTCTCTTTTAGGTTAGTTTCCTAAACATGATATTTGTAAGACAAAAGAAAATTCAAGAAAAGTGGCAGAGTAAAAATCTAAGTAAAAAAAATCTTAGACATATTTTTACATGTTTAATCTAATCATAAAATTATTCTAGAGCTTCTCCTGTTTCAGCTTCTCTGTCATCATGAGATCTACTTTTTTAGCTCCTGCATGTAAGGGAGAATATGTAATATTTGTCCTTCAGTGCTTGGCTTATTTCACTTAAAACAAGGACTCCCAGTTCCATTCAAATAGCTGCAAATGCCGGGATTTCATTTTTATGGCTGAATAATATTCCTGTATGTGTGTGTGTCTCTGTGTGTCTGTGTGTGTCTATGTGTGTGTGTGCATTTCTGCCCAGACCAATCTCCCAAAATGTTTCTCCAGTGTTTTCTTTTAGTAGTTTCATAGTTTCAGGTCTTAATCTATTTTCAGGTCTTAATTAAGTTCTTAATCCATTTTGATTTGAATATCGTATATTGCAAGAGACAGGAGTCTAGTTTCATTCTTCTGCATATTGTTACTCAATTTTCCCAGCAGCATTTATTGAAGAGACTGTTTCCTCATTGTATATTCTTGGCATCTTTGTCAAAAATGAGTTGACAGTAAACATACAGATTTATATCTGGGTTTCTATACTCTGTTCCACTGGTCTATGTGTCTGTTTTTTATGCCAGTACTATGCTGATTTGTATACTATAGCTTTGTCATATATTTTGAAGTCAAGTAGTGTGATGCCTCCAGCTGTGTTCTTTTCTTTTCTGAGACGGAGTCTCGCTCTGTTGCCCAGGCTGGAGTGCAGTGGCACTGCACTCAGCTCACTGCAAGCTCTGCCTCCCGGGTTCACACCATTCTCCTGCCTCAGCCTCCCGAGTAGCTGGGACTACAGGTACCAGCCACCATGCCCAGCTAATTTTTTGTATTTTTAGTAGAGACAGGGTTTCACCATGTTAGCCAGGATGGCCTCGATCTCCTGACCTCGTGATCGCCCGCCTTGGCCTCTCAAAGTGCTGGGATTACAGGCGTGAGCCACTGCGCCAGGCCCAGCTGTGTTCTTTTTATTAGGGATGCTTTGGCTATTTGGAGTCTTTTGTAGTTCCATATAAATTTTGTTTTTTCTATCTCCATGAAGAATAATATCAGTATTTTGACAGGGATTGAACTAAGTTTATAGACTGCTTTGAGTGGTATTGATATTTTAGCAATGTTATCCCCATCTATAAGCATGGAATATCTTTCTGTTTTCTGTGTGTGGCCTCTTTAATTTTTCTCATCAGTGTTTTATAGTTTTCATTGTATAGATCTTCCATTTATTTGGTTAAATTAAGTCTTAGGAGGGCAGAGCAAGATGGCAGATTAGAAGCCTACAGGCAGGCTTCATCCTCCTGGCAGGAGCACCAAATTTTAACACCTATCTGCCCACGAAAAAGGACTGACACAAAATCAGATGAGCAAGCAAAGTAGTAGTTTTAACTCCATATCACTGAAGTAACTAGTTTTAACTTCATATCACAGTATAACCAAAAATCAGATGACCAACTACAGTAACTTCATGTCACTGAAGAGGGTCGGAGACACAGTCTTGAATCACAGATGCCGCCCCTCCCAGTGTAGAGTCTGTGCACTTCATGGAGGGACAGCACAGTGACTTGAGGACTTTACATTGAACTCAGTGTTGCCCTGATATAACAGAGAGTAAAGCCATGGTGGGCTAAGCCAGCACTCATGCAAGGAGGGAGCACCTGGACCAGACGTAGCCAGAGGGGAATCGCCCATCCCAATGGTAGGAACTTGAATTTCTCAACAAGCCTCGCCATCATGAACCAAAGTGCTCTCGGATCCTAGGTACACATGAAAAGCAGTTTAGGACACAGGTATGCAATTCCTAGGCAACTCCTAGTGCTAAGCTGGGTTCAGAGCCAGAGGACTAGAGTGGCACTTGAGCTAGGGAGACACAATCCGGGGTGGCTAGGGGAGTGGCTGTGTCACCCCTACCCCAACCCTAGACAGTGCAGCTTACAGCAATGAAAGTGACTCCATCCTCTGCTTAAGGAGAAGAGAACGAGGAGTAAAGAGAACTTTGTCTTGCATCCTGGATACCACCTTAGCCACTGCAGGATAGGGCACCAGGCAGTGTCATGAGGCCCCCATTCCAGGACCTAGCTCCCAAATGACATTTCTAGACACACCCTGGACCAAAAGGCAACCTACTGCCTTGAAAGGAAAGATCCAGTCTTAGCAGGATTCATTACATGCTGATAAAAGAGCCCTTGAGCCCTGAATAACCGGCAGCAATACCCAGGTAGTACACAGTGTGCCTTGGGCTCTGAGACATGCTAATGACACATGTGACCCAGCACATTCCCAGCAGTGGTGGCTATGCTGAAACACTCTTTCTGTTTGAGAAATGCAGAGGGAAAAGTAAAAGGGACTTTGCCTTGCACCTTAGGTACCAGCTTGGCCACACTGAGGTAGAGCAACAAGCAGGCTCCTGGGGTCTCCAAGTCCAGGCTTAGGCTCTTGGACACTATTTCTGGACCTGCCCTGGGCCAGATGGGAGCCCACTGCCCTGAAGGGTGAGTCCCAGGCCTGGCAGCATTTACCACAGCTGTCTGAAGAGACCTTGGACTTTAAGTGAACATGGTCAGTGGCCTGCCAGAACACTTCTGTGGGCCAGTGGTAGTGGTGCCCACAGGAAGAGGCTCCTCTACCTGTGGAAAGATGGGGGAAGATCAGGAAGGACTTTGTCTTGTGGTTTGAGTGCCAGCTTAGCTGCAGTAGAATTGAACATCAGGCAAATTTCTAAAATCTCTGTCCCTGCCTGGGACCTGGGGGCTCTTGCCATCCTGAAGGGAAGGGCACAAACCTGGCTGGCATCAGCACCTGCTGATCGTAGAACTCTAGGGCCTTGAGTGAACATAGGAGGTAGCCAGGTAGTGGTTACAGCAGGCCTTGGGTGACACCCAGTACTACACTGGCTTCAGGGCTGACCCAACACAGTCCCCAGTGTTGGTGGCCACAAGACTGCTTGCATCACCAAATGCCTAGTTCCAGGTGGTTCAGCACAGAGAGAGAGAGACTACGTTCAATTGAGAGAAAGTAAGGGAAAAGAATATGAGTCTCTGCCTGGTATTCCAGAGAATTCCTCCAGATATTATCGAAGGCTACCAAGGCCGTACCTCTACCAGCCTACAGAAACCACAGCAATATTGTGCTTGGAGCTGAAGTCCCTCTGAATACCTGAAAGCCTTCTCAAGGACAGGCACAAACAAGCCCAGACTGCAAAGACTACAATAAATACCTAACTCTTCAATGCCCAGACACTGACAAACATCTACAAGCATTAAGACCATCCAGGAAAACAAGATCTCACCAAACAAACTAAATAAGGCACCAGGACCAATCCCAGAGAAACAGAGACAGAGAATTCAAAACAGATGTGTTGAGGAAATTCAAAGAAAGTCAACATAACACAGAGAAGGAATTCAGAATCTGATCAGATAAATGTAACAAAGAGATTGACATAATTAAAAAGAATCAAGCAGAAATTCTGGAGTTGAAAAATACAACTGAAATACTAAAGAGTGCATCAGAGTCTCTTAATAGTAGAATTGATCAAACAGAAGAAAGAATTAGTGAGCTTGAAGATAGCCTATTTGAAAATACACGGTCAAAGGAAACAAAATAATAAAATGAAGCATGCCTACAAGATCTAAAAAATAGCCTCAAAAGGGCAAATCTAAGAGGTATTTGCCTTGATGAGGAGGTAGAGAGGGGTGGTAGAAACATTATGCAAAGAGATAATAACAGAGAACTTCCCAAACCTAGAGAAATATATCAACATTCAAGTACAAGAAGGTTATAGAACACTAAGCTGATTTAACCTAATTAAGACTTTCTCAAGGCATCTAATAATCAAACTCCTGAAGGTCAACGATACAGAAAAAATCGTAAAAGCAGCAAAAGAAAAGAAACAAATAATATACAGTGGAGCTCTAATACATGTGGCAACAGACTTTTCAGTGGAAACCTTACAGGCCAGGAGAGAGTAGCATAAAATATTTAAAGTGTTGAAGGAAAGAAAAACCCTTACCCTACAATAGTGTGTCTGGCAAAAATATCCTTTAAGCATGAAGGAGAAACAAAAGATGAGAGATTTCCTCAACACCAGAACTGTCCTACAAGAAATGCTAAAGGAGTTCTTCAATCTGGAAGAAAAGGATGTTAATGAGAAAGAATAAATCACCTGAAGGTACAAAACACATTGGCAATAGTAAGGACACAGAAATATTACAAAACCATAGTCATGGTGGGTAAAGTACTCTTACATTAAGTAGAAAGACTAAATGATGAACCAATCAAAAATAATAATTACAAAAAATTTTCAAGACATAGTACAATAAGACATAAAGAGAAACAACAAAAGTTAAAAAGCAGGGGGATGATAACAATCAAAAATAAACAAAAAAAAGCAGGGGAATGAAGTTAAAGTGTAGAGTTTTCTTTTGCATGTTTGTTTTTTGTTCATGCAATCAGGGTTATACTGTCATCAATTTAAAATAATGGGTAATAAGACAGTCTTTGCAAGCCTCACAGGAACTTCAAATCAAAAACATACAAGAGATACACAAAAAATGAAAAGCAAGAAATTAAAACATACTACCAGAGAAAGTCACCTTCATTGAAAGGAAGACAGGAAGGAAGAGAAGACCACACAACAACCAGAAAAAAATAACAAAATGGCAGGAGTAAGTCCTTACATATCAATAATAACATTAAATGTAAATGGACTAAACTCTCCAATTAAAACACAGAGTGGCTGAATGCATGAAAAAACAAGACACAATGATCTGTTGCCTACAAGAAACACACTTCACCTAAAAAGATACACATAGAATGAAACCAAAGGGATAGAAAAAGAGATTCCATGCAAATGGAAATCAAAAAAAGAGCCAGAGTAGCTACACTTATATAAAACAAAAGATAATTCAAGACAAAAACTGTAATAAGAGACAAAGAAGGTCATCATACAATGATACAGGAGTCAATCCAGCAACAGGGTATAATGAGCTATACACTCAACACTGGAGCACCCAGATATATAAAACAAATATCACTAGAGCTGGCTGGGCTCGGTGGCTCATGCCAGCACTTTGGGAGACCGAGGCAGAGGAGTTCAAGACCAGCCTGATCAACATGGTGAAACCACGTCTCTACTAAAAATACAAAAAATAAGCCAGGCATGGTGGCGCACACCTGTAATCCCAGCCACTCAGGATGCTGAGGCAGGAGAATTCGCTTGAACCCGGGAGGCGAGGTTGCAGTGAGCCAAGACTGTGCCACTGAACTCCAGCCTGGGTGACAGTGTGAGACTCTGTCTCAAAAAAGAAAAAAATACATATCACTAGAGCTAAAAAGACAGAACTCAACACAATAGTAGCTAGAAATGTCAACACCCCACTTTCAGCATTGGACAGATCTCCTAGACAGGAACTCAACAAGAAATATTGGATTTAATCTGCACTATAGACCAAATGGAGACATTTACAAAACATCTCATCCAAAGGCTGCAGAATATACATTCTTCTCCTCAGCATATGGATCATTCTCAAGAACAGACCATATGTTAGGTCACAAAACGATTCTTTAAACATTCAAAAAACTTGAAATAATATCAAGCATCTCCTCTAACCATAATGGAATAAAATAACAAATTAACAACAAGATGAATTTTGGAAACTATACAAATACATGGAAATTAAACAATATGCTCCTGAATGATCAGTGTGTCACTGAAGAAATTAAGAAGGAAATTGAAAAAGTTCTTGAAACAAATGAAAATGGAAACACAATGTACCGAAACCTATGAAATACAGTGAAAGCAGTACTAAAAGGAAATTTTATAGCTATAAGTGCCTACATCAAAAAAGAATAAAAACTGCATATAAACAACCTAATCATGCATCTTAAAGTGCGAGAAAAGCAAGAGCAAACCAAACCAAAAATCAGTAGAAGAAAAGAAATAATAAAGATTAGAGCAGATATAAATGAATTTGAAATTAACAAAACAGTAGAAAGGATCAATGACACAAGAAGTTGGTTTTTTAAAAAGATAAAATTGACAAACCTTTAGCCAGACTAAGTAATAAAAAAAGAGAAAAGACCTAAATAAATAAAATCAGAGAGGAAAAAGGAGACTTTACAACAGACAATGCATAAATTAAAAGGATCATTAGGAGGTACTATGAGCAACTATATGCCAATAAATTGGAAAACCTAGAAGAAATGGATAAATTCCTAGACACATACAACCTACCAATATTGAACTGTGACAAATGCTGCTGAGAACGTGGAGAAAAGGGAACCTTCTAACACTGTTGATGGGAATAATTAGTACAATCACAGTGAAGAACAGTGAGGAAGTTCCACAAAAAATCAAAAATAGAGCTACCATATGATCCAGCAATCCCACTCCCAGTTATACACCCAAAAGAACGAAAATCAGTATATCAAAGAGATATCTGCACTCCTATGTTTCTTGCAGCACTGTTCACAATAGCCAAGATTTAGAAGCAACCTAAGCTTCCATCAACAGACAAATGGATAAAGAAAATGTGGTTACATATATACAATGGAATACTATTCAGCCATAAAAAGAATGAGATCCTGTCATTTGCAACAACATGAATGTAACTGAAGGTCATTATGTTAGGTGAAATAAGCCAGTCACAGAAGACAAACTTCACATGTTCTCACTTATTTGTGGAGGCTAAAAATTAAAACAATTAAACTCACGGAGATAAAGAAAGATGATTACCAAAGTCTGAGAAGGGTAGTTGGGGGATGGGGGAGGTAGAAATGGCTAAATGTACAAAAAAATAGAAAGAATAAATAAGATCTAATATTTGATAGCATAATAGGATGACTATAGTCAGTAACAATTTAATTGTACAGTTTTAAATAACTAAAAGAGTCTAATTGGATCGTTTGTAATACAAAGGATAAATGCTTGAGGTGAGGATACTCCATTTACCCTGATGTGATTACGCATTGTATGCATATATCAAAATATCTCATGTACCCCATAAATATATATCCTACTATGTGCCCACAAAAATTAAAAATTAAAAAAAAACAATTTTCCTGAATTCAGAAAATAATAGTGGTCACCCACTTCCCCCTACCCTCCTAGAAAAAACATAAAACCACACTGAATCCATACTTTCTGCATTACTAGGAGAAAGAACATTTGCTGCCTTCACTATATGTAGAAGAAAAAAGAAACAAATTCCATGGCACTTCTACCATCAGCCCACTGCTATTACCACAAACTTCAGGGTATTGAAAGTGAGGAAAGAAAGGCTTATAAGATTCTGTGAAAAAGAACAGAAGAAAGCAAAGGACTTATGGAAGGCACAGACCCAACCACCCCAGAAGGAAAAGGTGAAACAATAAATGCAAAAATTCTCAACATGGGTTGGATCTACAAGTTCAAAGCTCTGGCTACAGAGAAGGAATTTGAAAGGGTGCAGCACTGGAAGTAGCAGCCTCTGGGAAGACGAATACTTAGAGGAATTTGCTAGAAAAAGAAAACAGAGACAGAGGTTTGTTTATCATAGGGAAATGGTCAAAATCAATTCTGCAGCTACTTTAGATGTATTATAGACATGAGCAAATGAATATGTGGCTTGATGTTGAGAGCCAGATATTCACTTAGAAGAAACATATAAATACTGAATAGGGGATGGCAAAAAAGAATTATGTAGGAATGAACTGAAGTTGGATATACTGGTAGGAATGCATGACTTTTAAGTTATTTCTATGGGCTGGGCATGGTGGCTCACGACTGTAATCCCAGCATTTTGGGAGGCCAAGGTGGGTGGATCACCTGAGGTCAGGAGTTCAAGACCAGCCTGGCCAACATGGTGAAACCCCATCTCTACTAAAAATACAAAAAATAAGCCAGGCATGGTGGCGCACACCTATAATCCCAGCTACCCAGGAGGCTGAGGCAGGAGAATCGCTTGAACCCAGGAGGTAGAGGTTTCAGTGAGCAGAGATCATGCCATTGCACTCCAGCCTGGGTGACAGCATAAGACTCTATCTCAAAAAAAAAAAGTTATATCTATATATAAGTGTACACATTTATGTGCACATGTGCATATATGTATATGTTTATGTACAGTATGTACAGATATGTATATGTGTATATACATGCACATATTTTCTAGCACTGTCCCTGAAAGGGGCTAAAAGTAAAGATACCATAGTAACAGGATCACACCTAGCATCTATATCTTGGTCTCTAATACTATGTAGATGGCTGCAGCAGGATAGGTATCAGATTAGCCTGGAACATCTTACTATGCTAGAAAGTAAAGAAATGCTAACAAAAAAAAAAAAAAGAAGATATGTCACAAGGACACAGGAGCCAGCTTAAAGAGGCTCCCACTGGCCAAATCTGGGACAATTTAAGCATCAAAATTATTAGGTTCAGTATTGAATTAAAACTAACAGAAAAAAATTGAAATTCATGAATCCACATAATAAGCAGACAAATAAATAGGGGAGAAGAAAGATCTACTGCTTACAGTAGAAGATTGAGAACCAACTGACAAATGTGAAGGAAGTGCCAATTTGGAAATCATCATTTTGCAACTACCACAGTAAAGATTATTGCAGGCAAGAATTGCTAATGGGTTATCAATTCAAGGGGGAATGTTGATGAAAAGCAAAATATTTACATTTCCTTATTAGTTGCAAGGCATAAAACACCAGTAATTAGTAATTACACAGTGGAGAATTCAGGTAACAAGCTTAACCAGAAGATCAAAATTAATCATTAATGAGGATGCTTCTATGTGATAATATAGGAAGAATGCAATATCACCTATTCTTGACAGGATTTTGGACAACAATGTATAATCTTGATTTAATCACAGGGAAGTAAGAGACAAAATGAGAAAAAAAATTTAATGGTATGGGAGACTATATTCTTCAAAAATGTCAATGTCATAAAAGACAAAGAAAATTGGAGGAAATTTTCCAAATTAAAAGAGGCTAAAAGACATGATAATTTAATGCAATGCCTATCCCTAGACTAGATTCTGTAATAGTTAGGATGGAAATGTAATCATTGGGATGGGAAATAATGTGCTACAGGGCACATTATTATATTATATTATTAGACCAATTGACAAAATTAGAATTTGGATGATACAGTAGATAAAAATGTTATATATCAATGTAATTTTGGGAAACTGATAACTGTACTGTGGTTATATAAGAATATTTCTATTCTTGAGAAATACATACTTTCTTTCACACTGTTCAGGGCAAAATGTACACACATGAGAGAGAGAGGGAGAGAAGGAGACAGAGCAAGTGAGAGCAAGGGACAGGAAAAAACATAAAGCAAATAAGGTAAAAATATTAACAATAGGCAAACCTGGGTAAAGGGATAAAGTTACGTCTTATTTTTAACCTCAGAGAAAAAGAAAGGAAATATAATAATGTCTTAGCTATCAGTAACAACTAGTGTCATAATAATGTAAATTTTTATGTCTATTACAGAAAAGGCCAAGCTGCTATAACAAAGATATCCCAAAATACAATGGCTTAAATTAGATAGTTTATACTTACTTTGCTAACTATAAAGACAGTTTCTTCTCTTAACCATTCCCACACTTCTATAAGTAACCCCTTGCTTTAAAATCCCTTCATTTGAATCATCTGCCATGAATCTATTTCCTGCTGGGTCATTAACTGATACAGTACTTGGGGATTTGCAGAGATTTGGGGACTGGTTTGCTCACACATATTTGATGAATGCGCAGATGACCTCCCTGCCAGGGGAAAAAAATGAAACAACAAAATATAGGACATGCAATGAAATCACAATTATTAAAATGATCACTGCTGCAATGTGGGATGGAGTGCCAGTGAAGGACAAAGCTTTGAGATAGGTGAATACTGGACTTAATTTTTGATAACAATAATCATTATAAAGATGGCTGAGTGGGCTATCTGCTTTAACTAAACACTTACAAAATAAAAAAGATTGAGACTTCCAACTGTCAAATCAAGACAGTGACTACATGACCAGAGATGTCCATCAAAAAATGGGCTACTTGATCTACTGAGTCATGAAATTGGGTATGTGAAGCAACGTGTCATCATTAAATAGAAATCAAATATATGAATAGGAAAAGAAGACATAAATTTAATGAGCACTAGTGGCTCAAACTCCTATAGTATCTACCCTTGCTGCTCTACTGCCTCTTTCATGCCTCATGAGGAGTTCCCCATAACCAATGAACAGAAGAAAAAAATACACAGACCTGGTTTACAGATGGGTTTGCATGATATCCTGGTACCTGAAGTCAGCTAAAGTATCGGTTTCCCACTTAGGGGTATCCTTAATAAACAGTTACAAAAAGAAATTTTCCAGTAGATGTAAATTTGAACAATATATCTGGTGGTCAGTTTACTGGGAATGGAAGATGACCTGGGATTTAGATTTACACTGATAGGTGGGCAATAGCTAATGGGTTGGGATTAAGTAATTAGAAAGAACAAAACTGAAATACTGGTTAAAAAGGAGGTCTAGAGAGGGAAGTATATGGAAGGATTTCTCATAATGAACAAGCACTGTGAAAACACTGGAGAATATGGTTCCCAGGAAAAGAAAGCTTCCACCAAGGAATACAGCCATGGTTCTACTAAATTTGAAGCAGAGAATTCTCTGGTCGAGACTCCACCACATAGGGGTGATAAGCAGAGAAGAAGGTTAGTGTACTAAAGAATGGTTGATCCTTATTTCTAAGAGGAAACTAGATGGCTGCTTTGCAATAAAAACAGGTAGGCTATGTCTAAAATCCAAGGGATTCATTGGGCTGCCTCTTAGCACAATGTTCCTATCTGATAAAATCGATGGGAAACTACAGTAACCCAGTAAAGACAGGCCCACTAAAGACTTAAATCCTTTTGGGTATAAAAGTAAAGAATTGTAACCAACCAAAGTACTGGAAAAACTAAGAGGAACATGAAATGAGTAGTGGAGAGAGGAAGTTATGATTATCAATGTCAGCCTCTTGACTAGCTACAATGGTGGAGACTGTTACAGCTAAGTATATTTTATACTAGTCAATTATTTCTCCCAATACACCTCTTTTCCTGCTATCTTGTATGAGGGTAGTAGTGATGGCTACATGCAACTTTGGTTTCAAATGGGAATATGGCTGAAATATTACCCCATGACAATAAGGTAACTGATTGGACTTCGTGTCTCATCTGTTTGGGGGTGAGAGGTTTTCATCTGAATGAAGAGTAGGAGGAAGGACCTTTCTCCATGGCCCTCTCTCTTAATAAGCCCTCAAAATAATATCATTTCCTCCTCCTGTCCCTTCACCTTAGAAGTGATAACAGCTTCCACTGCTGATAATCTGTGTGCTTCATTATTTGTTCCCTTAACCCTGCCCACACTTCTATCAGTGATCCCTTCACTAAAATAACTTTTTTTTTTTTTTTGAGATGGAGTCTGGCTCCGTCACCCAGGCTGGAGTACAGTGGTGTTATCTCGACTCACTGCAACCTCTGCCTCCCAGGTTCAAGCGATTCTCCTACCTCAACCTCCCAAGTAGCTGGGATTACAGGTACTCGCCACCACCACCAGCTAATTTTTGTATTTTTGTAGAGACGGGGTTTCAACATGTTGGCCACGCTGGTCTCGAACTCCTGACCTCAGGTGATCCACCTGCCTTGGCCTCCCAAAGTGCTGGGATTACAGGCGTGAGCCACCATGCCCGGCCTAAAATATCTTTTAATCATCCAAGATATGTTGTATTTCCTGCTAGGATGCTGACTGACACAAACGTACATGTGGAAATTAGAAAAGTAGTGTTCGTTCTGGCCGGGCGTGGTGGCTCACGACTGTAATCCCAGCACTTTGGGAGGCCGAGGCGGGCGGATTACCTGAGGTCAGGAGTTTGAGACCAGCCTGGCCAATATGGTGAAACCCCATCTCTACTAAAAATACAAAAATTAGACGGGCGTGGTGTCACACACCTGTAATCCCAGCTATTCGGGAGGCTGAGGCAGGAGAATTGCTTGAGCCCGGGAGGCGGAGGTTGCAGTGAGCCAAGATCATGGCACTGCACTCCAGCCTGGGTGACAGAGCAAGACTCTGTCTCAGGAAAAAAAAAGAAAAGAAAAGAAAAGAAAAGTAGTGTTCCAATATCGTAAAAATAAATAAATAAGGATGGTTAATTTCTAATACTTGTTACATGCAACCTACAGAGCAGCATTTATCATACCATAGTCTGCTGAACTCCTGTGGCTCCTATATGAGAATTATCTAGGGTACATTAAAAATGCACATTCCTGAGCTGTACCCCAAACTTCCCAAATCTGAATTTCTGGAAGTGAGGCCTCAGAAACAACACTTTTAGTAAGCCCAGAAAAGTCTCTGTACACTAAAATGTAAGAACCACTGTTCTAGAGAGCAGGGTTCTCAAAGTGTGGTTCCCCACGCCAGTAGTATTGGCATCACCTGGAAACCTGTTAGAAATGCTAACTCTGGGGCCTCATGCCACTCCTACTGAATCAGAAACTCTGAGAATGGGGCCCAGCAATCTGTGTCTGGTAGACACTAAAGTTTGAGAACCACTATTGTAGAGTTTTGTCTCTTCTCTCTATAGCAAACGTGTAGTTTTTATCAGCCAGCATGTATTCCCAAATTCTGTGTGATTCAAATAAGACTAACTACCTTACCAACCCCTACCACCTACCAAACAGCTGAGGACTTAACCAAGATGTGGGCCCACAGAGTATACCATCCTCTGACACTAGTGGTGGGCTCCAGAATTAGCATATGACCCAAGCTGGGCCACTTGGAGCCCTTGGCAAATCCTTGTTGGTCAGAGTTATTGGGGGAGCCCCTTGTTTTCCACTGGAGTTACTAAGCTGGAGGTTGACAATGGGTAAGGGAAACCAAGCATGGGACTGAGTACTTTACAGACATTATCTCAGATGCTGATTCTTTCTCCAGGTAAGTTAAGTTTTGGATGATAACAGGAGAGCCATGTTGATATGGTTTGGACTTGTGTTCCCCCCCACCACAAATGTCATGTTGAATTGTAATCCCCAATGTTGGAGGAGGTGCCTGGTGGGAGGTAACTGGATCATGGGGGCAGACCTCCCCCTTGCTGCTTTCATGAAAATGAGTGAGTTCTCATGAGATCTGGTTGTTTAAAAGTGTGTACAGCACCTCTCCCTTCTCTCTCATCCTCCTTATCCAACCATGTAAGACGTGCCTGCTTCCCCTTCACCCTCCACTATGACTGTAAGTTTCCTAAGGCCTACCCAGCCATGCTTCCTGTACCCTGCAGAACCCTGAGTCAATTAAACCTCTTTTCTTTATAAATTACCCAATCTTGGGTAGTTCTTTATAGCAATGTGAGAATGGACTAACACACATGTATAATAGTAAATGGCTCATATTCTGTCACAAGATAAACCAGGCTTCCTAACTGGAGATAGAAAATTGGAACCTGAGATTATTAACATCTCTAACAAACACTGGTTAAAATGCTCATATAGAAGAAGTTCATGGGCAAGCACAGTTTTTATCTCCTCTTCTTCCAAAAATAATACTAGAATGATAATAATCCTAGCATCTGCCAAAGTTAAGAATGCCCCCATTCTCTGAGCAAAACCAATACTATTGACAGCAATGAAAATGAAACTGTAGGAAATTGAGACAGAGCCCTATCGAACATTGCCACTCTCCTTATAATTCCCAATTATTATGCCAAGTTCTTATATATTACTCACCCTGATGCCTACCACATACCCAAATGTGGGATTACTCAACTGTCTGAACATTCACTGGGTCCCAGAAGTGAAATAACTCACTCAACTATGGAGGCAGACAACCAAGCTTTTCATCCATGACTTACAGCCGAGCTTCTGTAATCATGACCTGGCAACCATTCTGACCCCCTTTCCTTTTTCACACAGGACAGAAAATAAGAGCCTTTGGAGAAAGCCAATCACATATTCTTTTACCTGACTAGTGACTCTGAGGACAAGTTTTTCTCTAATATTTTCTAGAAACATTACATCAAAAGAGCAGACATGACTTCCTGCTTTAAGGTGGTGAATTAAAGACTCTATGTCCCCTTCTCTCAAATAAAAAAAAAAATGCCCCCAAACAACAAGGATAAAAGAAACAAACATGAGCTTCTTCAAAGAAATCAGACCTGTGGTAAGCCTACCCACAATCTGTGAAAATGGAAAGTGAACAAGAAGAGGTAAATGATATCGAAGAGTAGAGTGAGGTCAACTTTGAATGCTTAGAGAGAAATATACTGATTCACCCCACAGAATTCTGAAAAGTCTCGGGAAGTAAAAGCACTAGGTACCACAGAAAGTGGGATGACGTAGGATCTGAAAACAGAGGAGCTGTTTAAAAGTCTATGGAATCTGTGCTCGCTTTGGCAGCACATATACTAAAATTGGAATAATAACGGAAAGAAAAAAAAATTAACAATAAAAATAAAAAGTCTATGGAAATAAACAGATACCCAGGATCCTTCCTCCATAGGAAACAGAAAGCACATATTCTGAAGAGGGTGAACTAAACAAGGAACTCCAGATTAGGGGTACACCAGGCATAGAAGAGCATGGGAATGGGGCAGACACCTGAAAATACATGAAGAAAAAGTCTTCATCCTGATAGTCAACCCAAAACCTCCTTCCCCACCCAGGTCCAGAATACATTATGCCCATGGTCCCCAAATAGGAGTGAAAAAAACCTCTAGAGTAAGAAAACAACCTCAGGAGAAAAGACATACAACTACTGCTATTTGAGTCCCCAGTAAAACAGCCAGTTATCCCCTAACTGTCCTAAAGTAAAAGTAAAGCCCACCAGTTGACAAACCCAGGCCCCTGTCTCCAGGGACATACAGCTTACAGTCAGCCTTTATTGTATGGCTGTCAAATAGAAATTGATAGCCAATAAAGCTAAGCCAGCTGTTCAAAAATCCAACCCACTTTCACAGTGCTCAATTTTTCTACTGATTCATCCTCAAATAAAAACTGATGACCAGAAATGTGAGGAAAACCTGCTGTAAGAAAAGCCCAAGAAAAACAAAAGAGCAAAACAAAATTACTCCAGAACAAAATGAGATCATTAAAAGGAAGAAAATTGGGTGTTGGGGGGGATTCCTTGTCTCTAGATAACAGGAAGGTCTCCAGGAACTAGAAAAAAACTGACAGATTCAATAATATGAGTGAAAGCCAGGAAAACCTTCAGGAATTGTAAGGCAATATAAATAAATATGTGTGTTTTAAAAATCCACTAAGATAATTTTCCTTTGAGTAGCACAGGACATTGGATTCATAAAAGGACACTGGACTTCTGTGATCTTAGTACTCTATAATGAGTAATATTTACATAATTCAAACAAAGTATGTGTTTAACTTTTAGAATCATGAGAAGTCATGGAAGATTTAAGTTATAGTTACAGACCAGCATGTAAACATTATCAAGTTGGACAATGTAAGAATAAAGGTGGAGCGGATAGAGGTTGAGAGACTTAAATCAGAGAGAAATAACAGTAATGATAAAGATAGCCAATGTCTTCATTTTATAAAATGTCAAATCAAGGAGCTGAAAGTTGGTAGAACAAGAAATAGAAATTAAGTATACTGTTTGAACATGCACAGGTGACCAGCAACAGAAATGAAAACAGTGATATAATTGGTAGGAGGATAAGAAAAAGGAAGTGTCAATAATCAAAACTTTTACCACTGTGGTACATCAAAATCTAAATAGGATAAATCCAAAAATAGGGTGTGATCACACAATCTAGAGATAAGGAGTTAACCATCAGAAAAAATAAAGGCATCAGTGACTCATATTAGAGAGTAGGGAGAATAATGGGGAGAGTGAGGCCTTCATATGCTTGTCTGTACTATTTGACTTTTTATTTTTATCAAATTAACTACATATGGTTAAAAGTTATTTTGAATGTTTCTGGGCTCTTGCAAGGCTTAAAATAAATGGTTTATTTTTAAATGTATAACAATATACTGTATCTTGCTAACATACTTCTAACATCCCTCTCCTTCTAAGATCTCGTTGCCTAAAAACTTCATCCTTATTTTTCTAGCAGCCCTGCAGCGAATTGAACCATATTTAAAGAGTCTTTTTAAATTATCCCACCTTCATTTAAAATTGCCAATAAATGTGTGTGGTGTATAATCATTTTTAAGTTTTGAAGTGAGAGGAGGAGGAAAGGAGAGTGAGTAAGTATAACATTAAAAAAAAAATAGATTGCTGAAAAGCCAAAAAGTTGAGGACTGACTTCTACACTTCTAGCTTGCTTCAATAACTGTGCGATAAATACAAAGAGCTCAACTATTCCATAATAAGCCCTATATAAATCCTAAAACTCTACCATGATATATTAGCCTTTAAAAGCCAGAAAAACATAGCTATTGCCAGTTAATCTTGAAACTGGGGGAAATTTACAGGAAATATGTTTCAGGCATATTAGAGGTCCCTAATTTTAGTGTCTTCATTAACTGAGTAACCCATTAGGCCCAATACCTACTAACCTACATCATTTGTCAAACTTACATTTATTCCAGTATAATTAATACAAACTGATTCCCCAACAGATAATCTATTCTAAATATTGACATCAAAACAATATGGTTTTCAGGAAGTTGGGCAAGAGAAGCAAAGAAAGAATAAGGGATGAATGATGGAGCCAATTTCCCGAGTTTAAAAAGAATTTGTCGCCATCTTTCAAAAAGAAAAGAACCATTGATTGGGTTCCCAAATTATATTATGTGTTGATCAATTCAAGAATAGCCTAATACTGCTGAGAAAACCACAGAATAACAGAATTTTGAATAATCTTTCATTGAAAGGCAAAAGTTAAACATCATATTCCTTTAGAGAACTAGCAACAGTAGACATATTAATAGTGCTAGGCACTGTTCCTAATATATCAGGACCCACATTAAAACCACTGCTGAAGTCTAGAAATGGTCATAACAAATCTTTCAACCTTACAGCATAAAAGTCAGTTGATAATTTCTTTGTCTAACACCTAATAAAATTCATTCTTCCAAAATTGTGGAAAAGCTAAGCACAGTCCTCCCTTATTATAAAGTTTCCTGTTACAAGGTTGCATGGTTTACACATATGTTATACTTTATTATTGAAAAAAAGTCCTCCTTATAACACCCTCTTTGTTGTAATACTCAACATACTTTGCCTCCGGGCTAGATATATAATGAAAGCAAAATGAATTCAGACAGATTGTTGAGGAAAAAAAGCTAGTTTCTTTTTAGTATTCTTTCTAAAGTCTTTTCTCTTTCCTTGTAGCTTATCATCATCTCAACATTTTGTTCCTACTTAACATTTTCTTTTTCTTTTTACATAGTTCCCTTGGTAAATGAAAGATGATAGATTGTTAAAAACAGTTTGTACCACCTTGGAAACATGCACTTTTAATATACAAATCCTGCCTTCCAAAACCTTACATAAATTTCATCTTTAGGACAATGAACTATATAGGACTTAATCGACCAGCTGAAAAAAGCCATATGAAATCTTAATTTTCCACTCACACATTTTATGTTCACAGTCTCCTAAAATCATGATATAACTTTCCAAATTAAATTTAGGATTACATCTCAGTTATTGTTTCCATATTAAATAGTACTGTCTTATTTTAGCAAAGATCTAGAAATGCTGATTTAAAAGGTTCATGTTCACAAATTTCAATAAAAGAAAATTTGATTTTAAAATCCAGCTCACTTTTAACTTAGGTAGAAACATAATTGAAATAGTAATATATATAGGTGAACTTGTTCTGATGCCAAGCTTTACCATTTCTGATATTCTAAGTTAGCCAGAAGTGACTGAAATTATGTACAATATGAAATACTGAAGATACAAATTTAGTATCTTTGAAGGTTGAGGTAAACACATATAATACGATTCTTCTACAAAAAGCATGCCTACCAATATTAGAACTCTATTCTCAATATTCTTGGGTGTCATAAAATTTTATAACAGTAAAAAAGATTGGGAATTTTTTAACAGTATAATTTAAAAATCATTTTACACTTGTATGATACTTATATTTTTGTATTGTCCACATAAATAATTATATAAAGATCTTAATAGCTTTATTCATATTGGCCAAAAACTGGAAACTACTCAAAAGTCCATCAAAAAAAACCTCCTTAAATTTTATATATCTAGTATATCCTATAATCAGAGTACCAGTGTACTTTAAAAATATATTTGACATGCTAGTAGTCAACACAAGCATTTGCTTTTCATATTAAGCATTAATATGTATCTTTATTTTGTGCTACAGAATTTAAACCTCAAAGCAAGTTTCCATGTAGAGACTGGAAAAGGGTGGCTGAATCAACTTAATTTAAGAGAGACCTGGGGGAAGGGCAGATTGTTCATTTCTCATGGCAATGTGTTGTGTAGATGCATTTTTGAAACTGCTGGAAGCCTTTATATTGCAGTGTCACTTGAATAAAGTAGTTCATGGTAGCCATTTTCCTTCTCAATTGAGTAGGATATTTAACAGCTTCATTACTCCACTGTTTATAAAGAGACCACGATGAACTATATATATGGATCAAAAATGGTTGTCAAATCCTATCAAGACCACCACATTTAACCATCTTGTCAAAGGCAGTGCTGACCACAAGCATCACCTTAAAGCTTTTCCAGTCTTGGCATTTAGCTACCATGAAAGAAATTATTTTTTTTTTCAAACAACACTAAGAAACCTCAAATTTTTTTAGTCTTTCCCTCTCTTAGCAATAGCAGGCAAGGAGGTATTTAACCAAATTTTGATAGTGTATGTATAACGGGAATCAGAACTTACCTTTTAGAAAAAGTAACAACTTTAAATGACCATGTAAAAAACCAATCTGCAGACTACTGGGAACTCTCTTTATAACCTTCCCCCAGGAACTAAGGGTTTTATGCAACATAACATACAGGAAATCACTATTTGAAAGTAACATTATTTTATAGGTCTTGGACCAGAGATTTTATAAATGAATGCCATGTATATGAGAAAACTCAGCACAGGATGACAGTCAATCCTATTATCCCCTTGATCTTCCGACTTCTCACTGTGGATCCATAAAGGATCTTAAAAACAAATGAGGGAAGTTCTCCAATATAACAAAACACCTACACTTTAATGCCTAGGCAAGGAACGGGAGCCAGTACACCACAGAGATTCTTCTCTAACATTACGCTCTAACATTTCAACCACATGTATGAGAAAATAAGGGCCATATGGTTCACTGGTGAGACAAGGGCTATCAAAACATTATCCATTGATTCCCTGTGAGGAAAACAGCGTTAATCTTTTATTAGCACTAACACCCCCACACAAAAAAAGCAAGGCTGTGTTCTGGCTGTTCATTCACCCCAGCTGAGCATATCAGTTCACTCTCTGGATGGCAATCAAAGAAACCAGACAGCTTTGGGAAGCACAGCCTCTCAGCAACCACATGTGGCCACTAATACATTTTCTTGGCAGATAAGAAAAAGGCTCCAGTTCAGACAATTAGAAGTTATTTGAAGGCTGAGGATCTGATTATCTAGGATTGTCTCAAGATGTAGCAAAACCTCAGAGTGGGAAGGATGCTTTTTTTTTAATTTTTTAAAATTAAAATTAAAAAGATGTGGCAAAAGGTGACTGACTTATCCTTCAGTTCACTATTTTCTTTGGCAGGACTTTTATTCCAAAGAATTCATGAATTTTTATTTATGTGACAATATAATCCCATACAAGCTTATAGAAGTCATTTTATGATTTAAAAAATATTCCACTATGCTCATATATATTATTGGTAAAAATCCATTCACTTCCTTTACTAACAATTACAGTCCAAACATACTGAACCTTTTATATACAGTATTTTTTTCCACCTCAGTCACAAACGTGAGACTACTGTGCTGTCAGACCTTATAATCTATACCATGCCGATATTATATCTAGACTCTGACATTAAATTTTCCTTGGTAAAAATTCTACTTTTCTGAACTTCCATTTGGCTGAAAAAACAATCAAAGTAGAAAAATTGGAAGAATTAAAGGAAAATGAATTTTCAGAGGACACAGAGAGAAGATAAAAGTGTTACAGATGAAAAGATGTGTCTTTTACACTACATATTAGAGAATTTAAGTAATTTTTTAAAACAAAAACATTTTGATTTGTGGACATTATCACAAATACTCGATAGTTCTGAATACCACATTCCAAGCTAAAAAGTAGGAAGAGTAATCTATAGAAACACAGTTGCAATTAGATAAGACAGTGTATTTCTACTAGATAACTTACATACAACATGCTGCATCACCAGCATATTGAGAAATAATGTGACTAAGGGTGAACCCAGGAGGCCCAAGTTACTCACCCTCATTTTACCACTATGGGAGACAGTGACTACAATGACCCATGCCTTGTAATAGATATTTTAACATGTTTGTTAAAGAGGAAAATAAAACTTAGAAGTTGGCTAGAATAATGGAACTGAGCTAACATGTGTTCTAAAAAAATAACCCCAAAGTCTAAAGTATATAACACATCAGCCCTGCCCAATCAAATGTCTATTTTGGTTCAATCATTCAACAAATACTTATTAAGCACCCACTATGTGCCGAAGACTGTGAAAGACACTAGATATGCAGTGATGAACAAAAGACACAGTCCCTGCCCTCAGGAAGCTTATAGAAAAACCTCCCTCTCATTCCTTTCTCAGAATACATAGACCTTCTCTCTAACTAGCAAGGCAATTAAATAAGAGTTACTATACTAGGAAGAACATGAGCTTTGGAATCAGATAGCTCTGGGTTCAAATCAGATAGCTATGCCTGGATGTGTCTTTAGAAACACCTCTATCTCTCTGATCTCCAGTCTCCCAGTATGAAAAAATGGTGATTATGTTATCTCACTGGGCTAAATGCAATACCACAACATATAGAAGAGAATAAATACTAGCTCTCTCTCCACATAGTCTTCTCTATAAATAAATATAAAAATTCCTGCTAGATAATCAAACTCCAGGAAACAGAAACATCAAAATTCTGCATGGAAGAGAAGTTTCTAAGCTTAGAAGAAATAAAGTGTACAAGAAAAGAATGATCTGACCACATTAAAACACTTACACAGTTTAAAAGCCAATAACAATCTGGAAAAAAGATATTCACATCAAATACAATGAAATTAATCTGTACTAAATAAGTCTACCAGAATTATTCAAACAACTGAACTGTTGAATCCACAGGAATTTTTATGATGAACATTCGTTTTTCAAATCCAGCATTGGGATTAGTTTTAAAGACCCTTTAAAAAATGTAACTTCGTGGATTAAACAAATAAATAAGTAAATTATAGAAAATAGCAAACATACACCAATGGCAATGAAACCAAAGAAAGAACACAATTTCATACCACAATCTTTAAAATATGGTGACCATAAAGCAGATGTTTCCAAGAATCTTCAGGGCTAGATTTGGTGCATTTTGTGAAGCTGCTAAGACCAAACTCCACATAAGGAAAAGGAGGGGTGAGGCTGTGAATAAACAAAATTCTGAAAATTTCATTAAAACTCTCAAGCTTATAGGAAGACAAATCCAGGAAGGGGAGGGGAGATGTAGACAGCCCAGAGAAATGGAAATGCCCATAATACCATAAGTTCTACCTTTACCACATTCCTTCTGGTCAGAAAAGAAAAATACAGATTTTATCATTTTGGTATTTTTTCTGCAAAAAGAAAAAAGCAGGAAAGGCCATAGACCATAAAAAATAGCAGCCAAGCTAAATAAATATCTCCAGCAATTATGATGAGTAGAAGAAGTGGAAGACAGGCGAGAGGAGGAATTGCCATGTGAAGCCTCACACACACCCACAGAGGACCAGAAGAAAAGTAGGGGGTGGCGAATGGAAACAGCTTCTAATGAAATACAAACAAGGGAAGCAACAAATGGCACTGACTCAAGGAAACCTGATGAATAGTAAGAGAGAAGATCCAAAATCTAAGAATATCTCTCAGCCTTCCAAGATAACAGGTTACAGACCAACCAGGTAGTGTGACAGTAATTCAAGATGCTTAGCAAAATCACAAAAGAGAGGGTTGAAGCCAAATCCTACAGTAAGGCTGCTACAGACAACCCTTCTTCCTCCCCATGTCTTCTCCACTGCCCCTAGATAGGTGATAAGCAGACACACTGCGTGATATCCAACCGTCAAAACAGTACATCAGAAAGGAAAACAAACTCCTCTCTGATTGGGTAGGAAAGAAGGCAAGAAAAATTCACCAGCACCATAAAAAAGCAAACAGGCCCAAACAGAGTGGGCCAAGCTAAGCTTGATTGCTCAAGCAAGGTAAAGAGGCTGGCCTGGCAAATCCACAAACATACTACAAAAAAAAAAAAAAAAAGGCAGAGAGAGGGACAGGGGAAGACAATATGCGAAAGACAGATGAAGAAAAACAGAACCAAGAATCAGAACAAAGGTCTCTAAAAACATTTCACACTACTGAGCAATTTAATAAGAATATGAATTAAACAAAACAAACACACAGTGACAAAGTGATATGGGAGGCTAAATAACTAAAACAATAAAAAAAAGAACCCAAATAAAACCCTAACAGACAGATATATAGATATATATAGGAGATACCACATTATAATTGAGGGGCAGTTTGTTAACAAGTGAAAAATGGTTATGGTATCATTTACCAAATCTCCAACAACCAGTGGGTCATGTGACCACTGGGTCACAGCAGCCCAAATCCACATAATATGGATAGGATGTAAAAGGGATAGATCTAAAATGACTGTAAGAGACTACTTGCTATGGTCTGAACGTCATCCAAAATTCCTATGTTGAAAATTAATTCCCATTGTAGTGGTATTAAGAGGTGTGGCCTTTTGGGAAGTGATTAAGTAATGAGAGCTCCACCCTCACGAATGGATTAGTGCCTTGTGAAAGAATGGAGGGAAGTAGCTTAGGCCCTTTGCTCTTCTGCTCCTCTGTTCTTCTGCCATGTGAGGACACCAAGGTGGTGCCATCTATGAGGAACAGGCCCTAGCTGCACACTGAACCTGCTGGCACCTTGATTTTGGACTTCCCAGCCTCCAGACCTGTGAGAAATAAATGTCTGTTCTTTATAAATTACCCAGTCTCAGGCGTTTTGGTATAGCAACACAAATGGACTAGGACACTACTACATGTCAGGAAATCTCAGGTTTAATGTAACGAAAGTCATTTAAGAGCATTATTCCAAGTATATAGACTGAAAAAGTAACCTGAAAAGCAAGTTAGAAAGAATAAGCAGAAGCTTATGTGCAGTTCAAGAGGTCTTTCCCCAAATATAAAATGTGCACAGTTTTTATATTATTCTATATATTTTTGCCATCTTAAAGGAAAGACAAGTTTTGATTTCAAGTGCACGAATTGCAGGTGAAATGTATCATCACTAAATATTTAGGAATATCTTATAATATGCCACTTTTCCTATTTGCAGCTTGACCCAAATCACGCAGATTTTTTTCTGTCTTCTAGTAAATTCATATGTTTTAATACAAAATAAACACCAATAGTGAATAAATTATTCAACTGACTTCAAGATATATGCATATAAAGTAAAGGCTTTTCCATTTAACATTTATTGTCATAACTTGCTTGCATTCCATTATACAGCACCAGACTTGACATGATAAACATGCTTTTCACTGGTTGGGCCCTTTAGGTGGTAAGATGACTAAATTCCAGAAACTGTAAAATTACTCTAAAATTACTCTGGGTTAGCTCAAATTGAAACATTCTGGATTATATTCTACTATCCACATACATGTTTTCAGTGGTTGCGTTTGGGAGGTGGTGCTTAATCATTTACTTTTTTTTTTTTTTTACC